>NC_053027.1:496853327-496962429 GCF_003073215.2 Triticum urartu | reverse complement strand
CCACGGGCGGAGGGTTGGCGCGAGAATATGGCACCTTGCCGTATCGCCAGTCCTCGGCGAGCTTGCAATTGGAGATATAATTTACCATGTATGACACCTCCGCATGAGGCATCTCCCTGGTGCTCAGCCGGCTTGGGTCGAAGCGGCCGCTCATCTGACACATCATGTGGGGCCGGCTTTGGAGAGGAACTATCCGGCGCTCCGCGAAGGCGGCCACCAAGTCGGCCCCGCACAGGCCTTCCGACTGGATCATCACCCGAAGCCGGGAGACGGCAGCGTTCCCGTCCTGAGACAGTGACCTGGACCGGAAACTCCATGAGGGCTGCCTCCCAGCCGGCGGGCCGGCTACGTAAGCCGGCAGGTTGACGTGGTCTCCTTGTTGGGCGACGTTCTTCACGTAGAAGTACGACTTCTGCCAGATCTTCACCGACTGGATCAGGGGGATGGACGGGAACGGGTTGTTCTTGCCCGACCTCCTCATGGCGATGAAGGCCCCGCAGGGGGCGGGCACGCCTGCGACGACGGTGCCGAGTTTGCTCTGGAAGAATTCCCCCCAGAGCTCCAGCGTAGGGAGCAGCCCCAAGAAACCTTCGCAGAGAGAGACGAAGGCCGACAGCAGCATCACCGCGTTGGGCGTGAGGTGATGCGGCTGAAGATTGTAGAACTCGAGGAAGGAGCGCAGGAATCCGCTCGCCGGAAGGCCGAAGCCGCGCAGGAAGTGCGAGCGGAAGACAACCCGCTCGCCCTCCTCCGGTGCCGGCGAGATCTCCATCTCTGGGGCCAGGCGGACCCGCACGAGGTTGGCGTCGGGCAGGCGCCGAGTCCGGCAGAGGAACTCAACATGGTCCTCATGGACGTTGGAGCCATCCCACGAGCTCAACAGCGCCATGGGAGCAAGACAATGTGGCGGCGCGGCGGCGCTGAGATGGGAGGCTGCGGCGACAACGAGAGGAAGAAAGGAGGACGAGAAGGGGCGGAGCGAGAGAGAGCGTGCGAACCTCTGTCTCTCCCCCTCCTCCCCCTACTTATAGGCTCGCGTGGCGGAGCCGAGGAGGTGCGGCGTGGGGAAACGTGGGGATCGATCGTGCCCACTCCCCCACGTCCCGCGTTTACTGCGCCCTAACGGCGAAATAAAATCGCCACGGGAAGGCGAGCGGTCCAGCTGGGCCGCAGAAGATCAGCGTTCGGGCCGAGGCCTAGGAGTGGCGGGCCCGGGCCTGCGGCGGCGTCCCGTCGCGCGCGTGCGCTGGCAGGGTCTCGCTGCCACGTGGCCCGCGGGAGAGCCCGCGGTCAGCACGCGGGTCGACCACTTTCCCGCCTGCAAGACGCAGGGCTCCCCGAAATCGGCATACACCAGCAAAGCCGGCTCTTCAGGGTAGGAAGCTGACCAAGCTTCTCGTCCCTTTGTCCGCCTCGAAGCTCGATCAGCTTCGGGGACTACTGTCGGAGTAAATAGCCATGGGTAGCCTAGCCGGCTTCCCCTGGCCCTTCTGAAAAAATTACGAGCCCGTCCGGCTCTCAAGAATCCAAGACATGGTGCCGCCTTTCCCTTGCTGGTTGTCACCCAGGCCGGCTTTCGGAAGGCGGCCCGACTTTAGCCCTCATGAAGAAAGCCATGGGAGGGCCGACTTCGAGAAGCCGGCCGCGAGAAGGCCGACTCCAAGAAGCCGGCTCCCATAAAGCGGTCGAGACCGTACCCTCAAAGTTTGCATCCACCTAGCGGCGATGTGACGGGGCGTGGCTACAGTGAAGCCTGCCACCCCCGAATCCCGGAGCACGCCTGGCACAGTGCACCGTACGGAGTGGGCATGACCCGTCCGGCGCGGCACTGTTGCCATGTTGACCCTGATGTCACCCACGACGAGCCGCCAGTGCGGCCCACGGGCGGTGGGCCCCTTCAAGCAAAGAGACGCCCGAAGGCGGCCAGGCCTCCCCCAGTTGGCCCGAGACGGGGCCGGCTCCCCGCAGCCGGCTCGCTTCCCCCCTCACGGGAGACGCCCCATTAAGGAGACAAGACGCCGTAAGGCTACAGCGATCGCCCGCCGGACGGCGGCACTGTAGCCACGCTTACCTCGATGAAGCCCTCGTCATCAGGTTGAGGCAACAGTAACCAGCCACCGACAAGACCCTTGGCAGTGGGGCCTGCCTGTTGCCAAGGAGTTGGCAGCCGGCGGGACCCACCAGCCGGCGGGCCCCAGCAGTCGGCGCAGAAGCCGGCGAGCGCAGTCACAGACGGCTAGGCCCCGCGCCCAGTCGGATTACCATTGTACCCCCGGGGGGTAGGCCTATATAAACCCCCCGGGGCGCCCATGCAAAGGGTTGGACCCCCAGCTAGTTTTAGACACCACACAAGGAGAAGAAGCAAGCTAGCCGTGCCCTTCTTCCTCCTCCCACCGAACAGCTCAAGGAGCACTGTGTAGCTACTTGTCCATCTAGTGATCATGCGGAGACCCCGCAGAGCAGCAGTAGGGGTGTTATCTCCACGGAGAGCCCCGAAGCTGGGTAAGATTCGCCGGCGTGCATGTCTTCGCCTCATCCCGTTTCCAGGCACCGGCGACGTCTTACTGGCTCCCACAATGATAAGCCACCCGTTGGCATATGTCGCACCTACCACCCGACAGATCATGTGGATAGAAACCTTCTTCAATGATTCTCCAAAGGTTAGTGTTCACATGATTTAAATGACGTTTAAAGCGGTAAACCCAAGAATCAAAGTCCTCATTTTTCACAATCTTAGGGGGAGGACCGGCATGATTCAAATGAGTGGAAGGAACCGGTCCACCATAAACAAGTGGTGGTTCCACATGGGCAAAGATGCCGGTGCCATTCTTACCACTAGAAGAAGGAGCCTTTTCACTACTAGATTCCCCTTGTCGGGGATAGCATCCGTCACCTTGTTGGCGGGGTCACCCACTTTCAACGGTGCGGTGGATAGTTTAAACCCCTCAAGAAATTTAGTAAACATGCTTTCAACTTCGCGTCATGGAGGTTTTTAATGTCTCCAAGGCCACATTGAACTCCTCACGAGAGACCGAGGTTCCCCCATCGCCCATATACGAGATCGGATTCACACCGGAGTGTTCCTCCACACCGTCTATGGTATCAACCATACTCTTTGGACGGTGAAGTCCTTAATAAAGAGACGAGGCTCTGATACCAATTGAAAGGATCGATATGGTTGACTAGAGGGGGGTGAATAGGCAACTACCAATTTTTTATTTTTCTTTAACAAATTAAACTTTGCATCAAAGTAGGTTGTCTAGATGTGCAACTAGGTGAGCAACCTATATGATGCAATAACAACAAGCATACAAGCAAGCAAGAGAAGTAACACTAAAGAGTTTGCACAAGTAAAGGTAAGAGATAACCAAGAGTGGATCCGGTGAAGACGAGGATGTGTTACCGAAGTTCCTTCCTTTTGAGGGGAAGTACGTCTCCGTTAGAGCGGTGTGAAGGCACAATGCTCCCCAAGAAGCCACTTGGGCCACCATATTCTCCTCACGCCCTCACACAATGCGAGATGCCGTGATTCCACTATTGGTGCCCTTGAAGGCGGCGAACGAACCTTTACAAACAAGGTTGGGGCAATCTCCACAACTTAATCGGAGGCTCCCAACAAAACCACGAAGCTTCGCCACAAATGGACTATGGCTCCGTGGTGACCTCAACCGTCTAGGGTGCTCAAACACCCAAGAGTAACAAGATCCGCTAGGGATGAGTGGGGGAATTGAAAATCCCTTGGTGGAAGTGTAGATCGGGGCCTTCTCAACCACTCCCGAGCAAATCAACAAGTTTGATTGGTTAGAGAGATAGATCGGGAAAAAATGGAGCTTGGAGCATTTAATGGAGCTTGAGCAATAAATGGAGCTTGAGGAGGAAGAGGTAGGTCAAAGGAAAGAAGAGGACCCTCTTTTATAGTGGGGGCAACAATCCAACCGTTGCCCCTCACCAACCAGCCCCGCATAGGGCGGTACTACCGCTAGGTCAGCGGTACTGCCGCACCAGCCAGCGGCACTGCCGCGCAGAGGAGACTAGTAGGGAATAGGACCCAACGTGGTACTACCACGGTGGTAGGGGCGGTACTACCGCTCCTGAACGGTACTACCGCCTCTACAACCGCAACTAGTGCCGCAAAACCCGACACGAGAAAAAGACCCCTCGAGTCGAGGCGGTAGGAGCCAGACAGCCCAGCGGTACTACGGCAGCGGGGTCACGGGTGGTACTACCGCTGTGGAGCGGAACTGCCGCTTGTGACCCTTCGGCCGTACTACCACTGGTAGTGCGGTACCACCGCTGGGACACAGAAGAGAGAGAGAGAGAGAGAGAGAGAGAGAATCTCTCCAAAGAGGCTGAGGACGAGGCGGTGGTGCCAGGCACCCCAGCGGTACTACTGTTGTGGAGTCACGGGCGGTACTACCGTTGTGGAGCGGTACTGCCGCTTGTGGCTCCTCAGCGGTACTACGGCTGGGTTGCGCGGTACTACCGCTGGGACCCAGACAAGGACAAAGAGAAGTGGAGAGATCTCTACAATGGAATGGAAAAGCTCGGAGGGTGAGAAGATGATGTGTACGTGTTGATTCCACCCATGCAATACCCCAGCGGACCCCCTCTTGATAGTACGGTGCCCTCTACGCAACTAGTCCACCGAGAAAGAAACCAAAAAGCTACACCGTCTTGAAAGACACTCCGAAGGGAAGAAAACGTCTCGTGCCAGGGGTGAATCTGTGAACTATTCAAAGCACATGATTAGTCTGCAAACATGTTGTCATCAATCACCAAAACTACCTTGAGAGAGATATGCCGTAACATGCGCCTTTGCGTCTCCTGCTCGCGGCGCCTTGCCCAGTAGGTTTGCTCGTAGGTGACGTCCTTCGGATGGCGCCGGCGCCACTCCGCCATGACACGCTCGTCCTCCTGGGCGACGAGGAGGCGGCGCTGCCGCTGAACGTGCTCTGCATGGTCTTGTGCCGTGTTAAGATGAGGCGGCGGGGCGACGTCCAGTGCCTGCTGGAGCGTGTCCACGTCCTGGAAGTTCATCTGCGGGCTCGGCCTGCCTAGGCGCCACGCCGCCGCGTCGTACGCGTGGGCTGCCTCGTGCGCCGTCTCGAAGGTGCCGAGGCCGAGCTGGAGTTTGCCGGACCGTATCTCGGAGTAGTACCCGTCGTTGGGGCGCTGGCGGACGCCGCGGTAGCCCGACGCTCCTCGGTGGCGCGACGGCATGGTGGCGCGTCGGTGGCGGGGCGCTGGAGCGGTGGAGGCGCGCGTGGCAGCGGCGGCAACGAGGAAGCGATGGAGGCGCGCGTGACAGTGGAAGAGGAAGTGTGTGGAATAGGCGCGTGGCGAGCGCCGCAATTTAAAGGCACACCGGAAGCGGTGCGCCAAAAATAGCGCACGAGCTGACGCCTTTTCCCGCGCGCGCCCAAACGATTCCCCCGCGCGCGAGTTTACCTCCACCGCTGAAGCGCGCCAAAATGTCCCGCGCGCACTAAAAATTCGATTTACCACGCGCGTGCGCCTTTTGAGACGGCCGTTGGAGATGCTCTAAGAGCATCTCCAGCCGTTGGCCTCCCCAGGAGGCGTTTTTTTCGCCTCCTGGGGGGCTGCCGGCGAAAACTTCGGCCTGGGGGTGGAATTTTTTCCACTCGTTGCGCCCCCAGAGCTCCATCGACAGGCTCCTCTGACAAGACAGGGATCATCCATTCTCCCATCCCTCCTCTCCTCCATTCCTTCAAGCAAGAAACAAACAAACAAAGCTCCATCGCCAAGAAACCACCACCGAGTTGCTTGCCGGAACCAATGGCGACCACCAAGAAGAGGGAGATGATGTTCTTCGACGTGGAGGCTGCGCAGTCCCTGTCGCTGCCTGGCTAGTGCAGCCTGCTGGAGTTCGCCGCCATCCTCGTCTGCCCGCGCCGCCTCGTCGAGGTCTCCAGCTACTCCACCCTCATCCGCCCGGACGACGCCGGCGCCGACGGTGGCGTCCTCTCCGCCTCCTCCGGCGCACCCTCGTTCGAGGATGTCTTCCCGGACATCTTCGAGCTGCTGGAAGGCCGCGTGTGGGCGGGCCACGTCATCCGGCGCGCCGGCTGCCCGCGCATGCGCGAGGCCTTCGCCGCCTTCGGCCTGGGCGCGCCGGAGCCCGTGGGCGTCGTCGACTCGCTCGACGTGCTCCTCGCGCAGGGCGAGCAGGGGTGCTTCGGGCCGGCCGCCCCCGGGGACGACGGCCAGGAGGAGGACGAGGAGGCGGTGGCGGCGGCCCTGGCGGAGCACTTCGGGATCGGCGCGCGGCGGGCGCGGGGGCTCCGGTGCCTGGATGGCGCGCGCGTGAGCCTCTAGGTGCTGGGACACCACGAAGGAATGGAATTTTTTCCACGGCGGCGGCGGCCCCCCGCGCCCGCGCGGGGACAGCGACGGCGGCAGCGAGGGCCAAGCGCGAGGAGGATGCGGGGCGGCAAGCTCGGCGGGTCCGGCGCAGCTGGACGTCGTCGGCGAGGCGTTCTGTGCAGGCGGGAGTTGGTGGGGGGGAGAAAGAGAAAAGAGATCACGTGGGTGGGCCCGAAGGAAAAGCAAGGAGAGAGAGGGAGTGGGAGGCTGACAATGGGCCCAAAGCAACTAAAGTAGTCTCTCTCCTCCCCCAGCTGCCCCTCGGGATCCTGGGAATGGGATGAGAGCGCCGACCGTAGTTTTGACCAAATCCGGCGATATTTGTGCTCCTGGGGACGCGAGTGCAAACTTTTTTAACCACCGGCGCTGGAAAAGTGCTTTTGGGGGCCTTCTGGGAGACGGGTGGAGATGCCCTAACGTCCAGACGCCGTAAACCACGTAGTACGTGCGCGCGGGACCTTCCGATCCGTTCCCCATACGTACGTACTAAGTAGTACGTTGCACGTAATATAGCCGCATCGTCCAGCATGCATGGTCCAAGCGCGCCGGCGATGCCTCCGCCGCATTTACACGGGGGTCGCCGTCGCCGCCGCTGGTGTTGCCTGCGCATCATGCATGGAGCTGTGCGTCTGACTGAATGTATGACGGTGACAGCTCCATGCATGGAGTACGTACCCTGTTCCGAGAACACATGCTTGGCGTCTTGGCCTGCGGCGGCCGCTGCACCTCGCCGTCCCCGGTGCCGCTGTCTAGAGCCGCGGCCAGATGCACGCAGCATGCATCATGCCTCGCGCGCCATGCGAGCGAGCGAGGCTCGGGCCGTGACCAGTGGAGGACATCCGTCCGTCCGTCCGTTGGTTGTTGTCCGCGCAGCAGGACCAGACGGACGCAGCTTCAGTGACTTTGTGAAGCCAAGTCACGCAGCGCCTTAGCCCACTATATCAGCCACTCATTGTACATCTGATGGACAGGATTCACTCAAGGCAAAAAGGCCCAGTCTTGGTAGTTTTCATTTACAGTGATGTGAGTAAAACAGTGAGGCACTGGACACTCTCCAGACTTAATATTTTCACACAGAAAATATCTGATGTTGAGCATAATATGAAATGAACAGTAATCCCATTATACAAGGGAAAGTATTACAGTATAACATTGAAAATTGCAAGCAATTAACTTCAGTGTATAATCTATACAACATTGAAAACTGCAAGCACTACATATCAGAAGTCTGAAGCAAACAGAGAAAGAAACACTGTATCACAACCTTGAAATTTGCAAGCACTTAGCATTCGTACAACTCTGTAGCACAAATATTCAAGCACTTGAGATTGATAGTCTGAACCATACCATTCAAATTCTGTAGCAACAAGTACTATTGATGAATAACCATCCAAGTATGTTACATAATAGGCCATTTCACTTGTACACTTAGGCCACAAAAGACTATAGTTAGCCACCAAAATACCATCGGATAACTATAGTTAACCCCCAAAGTTTCATCTAACCAACTTCTACATATTAGAACAATATGAAAATGCTTTAAAATGCTCTTTGTTTCTTTTTTGTTCCACTATCCTTTCAAAATGCTTTAAAAATCTAACAATATGAAAATCAGATTTCAAATGGTTCTTCAATGAATTGTTGAAGCTCTCACTTAATTGTGTACTTCTCACTCCCAAACTGAAGACATCTCTCATAAAACATTCAGCCCACTTTTCTTTTACCTTGTAGATACTATCGAACCAAGTTTGCTTATGCATCTTTAACCTCATGTTGGCAAATGCTTCTTCAAACTCAACCTTGTCCTCATAGCCATACATACAAGCACTAAAATCAGTGAGAATATGTGATTCTTCATCTTCATCTTTGCCTTCACCCTCCTCTTTCTCTTCACCCTCGTCTTCATCTTCACCCTTAATTGGAGATAGATGTTTCACAGCATTTTGCATTATGTGAAATGTACACAGTCCATGATATGCTTCTGTGAACACATCCTCTACAGCTCTACCCATTGCATAATCTTGATCGGTATAAATAGTTCTAGGTTGCCTTCCATTATGCGCACCTAGGAAGGTTTCAAAGAGCCATTTGAATGAGGCAAATGTTTCGTCAAACATTAGTGCAGCACCAAAAACTGTAGTCTCCCTAAACTGATTGAGCCCAAGAAAAAGACCAAATGGCCTATATTCCTTGTTTGTACCAAAAGTAGTGTCAAATGTGACAACATCGCCAAAGTGTGCATAGTCTAACATCATTTTAGCATCAGCCCAGAAAATGTTTGATATATTCTCCTCGCAATCTAGTTGCAAAGTATATTGAAATGATGGATTTTCAGCAACTTTTCCACGAAAGTACTTTAACATGCTGCCTGACTGACCAAAAGCAAGCTCTCTTTGCCTCTTGCTTTGCAAAAGATTTCTGTGGTCTCGACAAGTGTAGCTGAGATTAAGTGGTCCGCCAACCTGACGAGTAGCAAGCTCATATGCAGCTTTAGGCCTAATTCCAGAATCATCTGCGGCTTCAATTTCATATGCTTGAAATTCTGAAATTTTCCTTTGGGACACCATGAGGTGGCGGGTTTGTGGCAAGTGAAGCAAGTGATTATGTTCAATAACTACATCCGTGACTTCCAAATTTCCAGACTCTCGATCCAATGTAAGAGTCGTTCGAGCTTTACAATCAGTTCTTGTCTCAGCTCTAAAGCACTTCCGAATGGATTCTCTTTGCGTTTTTTTCCGATGACCTTCATTGGCACAAACATGTCTACAGGAAGTTACCTTACCATCAAATTTGCTCACATTGGTGTACCTTTTCCTCACATCAAAGCCTACACGACCACCATATGCTACCCAAAACAACCAAGACTCCACTTGACTTTTGAATATCATGCCAATTTGAGGCATCCCCTTATCAGATTGCGCCATTGCACACCACCTTATTAATCTGCCATTGCCAACACATATAATCAGCCGACTAAATTGCACAACACCAACTAATAGTCTAGATGCAAATCTGAAACAATTACTAATACTAATATTGCACTACTAGTATATCTGAATATTAGTTAGTGTTCTTTCACCAAATCAGAACTTGAAACTCCCTAAACAATTTGTAGTGTTAGTTAGTGTTCTTTCACCAGATTACTACAATTTGAAACTCACATACTAACAAAAATTCAGATTATTCTACTTCTGAATATCTGGGGTGTTGCGTGTGTGGTGAGTGATCTGAAATTGCACAACCATGTATTTATATCTGGTGTGTGTGATCCGGACTGGTCAAAAGAATTACTACAACTTGCATAACCATGTAATCCCGTAAAAAAATCCAAAGCATTACTACTAGTGAAAGCATCATCTCAACTTCTGAATAATTAGGTGCTCACGGTCTGAGCTTGGCTGCAGTAAAATTCAACTAAAATCAGAATTACCTCAGGCGAACGACGATTATATCTTCTCGGTGGAATCCAGGGGCAGATCAGGTGAACGAAAATCTGCGGCCGCGCTGTATCTTCTCAGAAGCTCCGGTGCGGCGAGGCCCTCCTCCCCGTCGCCTCCGCGGCGGCGCGAGGCCGCCCTACTTTCTCTCCAATGAATGCGGCGTGACGAACTCCTCTGCTCTGGACGGAACAAATCTCAACCTCTCCTCCACAGCGGCGCCTCTCGCCTCTGTCTCTCTCAGGCTCTCGAAGGTGGCGCTCCCGCCAAACCCTCGCCGCCGCGCGGGAGAACTGGATGACGCCCCGCCAAAACACCTCGCCCCGCCTCGTCTTTTCCGCTGAAACTGCTGAAGCTGGGCCTTTTTTGCCTTGAGTGAATCCTGTCCATCAGATGTACAATGAGTGGCTGATATAGTGGGCTAAGGCGCTGCGTGACTTCGCTTCACAACGTCACTGAAGCTGCGTCCGGACCAGACCACGACCACCACAAAGGTCACGGTTCGGACGGCGTCGCCGGCAAACACGTGACGTCTGGCACCGACCGATCGATCGATCGCACACACGCTTCATCAACAGGACCCGGCTTTGTAGTACAAACTCGAGAAAAGCACCTGTCCGTGTGCTCTGCTTAGAGCAGCTTCAACGGGGCTGATCCAAACGAACGGCGTTTTTATTTGCTTTTTTTCATTTGGATCGATAACCTGCCCGCCGTCCGTTTTTTTTTAGTTTTGGGTTGGCAGTGTGACCAACGGGCCGACCCATTTTTTGACCGTGCGTGCTTTAGATCATGCTAGCGGCCATGCCGTCGCCCTGGTTTTGGCGCTCCAGCGCGGGGAAAAGCGGCCTAACGCGCGCTGGTTTTGGCGCTCCAGTACGTGAGAAAGGTTCGCGCGCGCGCCGCGGCCGGCGCCTCATTCTGTCACTAGCCTCGCCGCCTCTGCGCCACCATGTCGATGCGCCGCTTAGGCGCTTCGGATTTTCGCGGAGTCCGCGAGCGCCGCTCCGGCGCCTTCTCTTCTGAGATCTGGTTTCTTTAGAAACGCCTCATCCTCGACACCTTCGACACCGCAGAGGAGGCGGCCCCACGACGCGGCGGCGTGGCGCCTTCTGAGGCCTCGTCGGGATATGAATTTTCCTCACGTGTCGAGCTAGCGGACGTAGGATCTCGAAGACGAGCAGTATGCTGACGCCTACATTCAGACGTCGGAGGAGGACATTACCGAGTCGGAGTCGGAAAGCGACGAGTAGTTGATCTTTTCTTTTATCTGTCTACACTAAAACTATCTTTTTATCGGAAAAAATGGCCGGTGGCGTCGGCGACGAAGCAGGCGGGCGAGGATGTGCTGTTTGATGTGGAGAGGCCAATACAATGTGCCACCGACCAACGGGTCCGATGAGGAAAGAGGACGAGCGTGCGCGTCTGTCTTGTGTCCGCGCCAACGCAAAACTGGCTAAGAAATGGGCCGAAAATGGGTCGGCAGGCGGACGAAAGCGGATGCGCGTCCGTTTAGGTTGGTGCGTTGGGCAGACCTTTTTATCCACGCCGATCTAAACGAATGACCGCAGACGAAATGGATCGCTCCATTAAAGTTGCTCTTAGTTGTTTCTTTTACCTTCTTGCATAAAGGGCCGTTTTTTAATGATCCGGTACATGTTTTGCATGTCTGGTACTATCTTTTTTTTTGCGGGAGTGTCTGGTACTATCTCTCTAAAGAAATATAAGAATGTTTAGATCGCTATTTCTTTACGGAGGAAGTAACATTTAAAGGAGATGGATTTAAGTGTTTGATTTTTTTGAAGCGCTATATCTTCATCCAACGGCCACCAATTGACCGCGCATTGTTCTTCTTCTTCCCCCTTAGGCCATCAATGGACGCTGGCCTAATCGCCGGCATCCCGTGGCCAGCCGCGTTATCACGCTTGCCTCGCCGCCCCGCACACCCTGAACCGCCATCCATCGTCATGTTGCCACCGCACCCATCCATCCCTCTAACCTCCTCCCCCATCTACAGCGTGGGGGACGACCCCACATCCCAACATGAGCAGTCAAACCTCGAACTCGTTGTGGCGTTGCCGGCTCCCACTCATGCACAACTTATGTCACCGTAGAGAGTCCACGGCCTCCCCGCGCTCAGGTCAAGCTAAAAATCGACAGACGCTTCGAATTTTCCAGGTGCATGATGCTTGGCAAAGGGAAGCAAAGGCATGTAAATTTGTACTTTCTCTATCTCAAAATAAGTGACTCAAATTTGTACTAACTTTATAGTAAAGTTAGTATAAAATTAAGTCACTTATTTTAAGGCGGAGGGAGTAGAGCGTTACGAATTTACTGACAGCAACAGAATAAAATCCTGTCTGTTGCTTCAAGTTACTACAACAACTGAAGCTCCCCCAAAGCAGAATGCAAGTGCCCACCCGGCCAGCCATCCCGTGTGGACCCGTGCAACAACGACGATCGATCTGCAGAGCTGCGCAGCTCAGAGAAGGAGAGCATCCGAGGCGTGGACGCCTAAAGCAGGATCGAGTCACATCATCAGCAGAAGAGTACCACCAAATCATCCCTCCTATAGACATAGCCAGGTCCTGATTAAAGTGAGGCGTTAGAGCATCTAGAGTCACTTGTCAAATTCAATCTTTCAAACGGTCATAGACGCGTTTCGGATGTGTCCACAGACAGTGACGGGACATGCCTCAAAAAATGCATTCCATATTCGGATATCTCAAATTAGAAACATAAACTCCATATTATTACATGCAACGTAAAACTTAATTTAAGCGGGGCTCGTCTGGTTGCGCTCCCCGCTCGCCCGGTTCCGCCCTGGCCATGTCCAGCGGCCGTCTGTACTCCTCAGAGTGTTGGTCCGGTCGCCGGTAAGATAGAGTAGGGCATGGACACGAGCCGGCTCACGGGACTCGAGGTGTCGCTGTCTCTCATTCCCTACTCTTCCTCATCGGAGCCTGGGACCCAAAAGGTGTGGTGGACGTCAGATAGATGACGGATCCGTCCAGGGACGAGCCGACAACATCCACCACGATGCGGTTGCGGCGCTCGAACTGCTGCGCCATACGGGGCACCGGAGAATAGGACTCCGCCTCGCCGACGTCCGCCGCTGCGAGGGCTGCCGCCGCCTTCCGTGCCCGGTGCCTTGCACAACGGGCATGTCGTGCCATGGCCTCATGAGACAATGGTGCGTCCCGAATATCAGCGCGCCACCCGAGGGGTTGCGCGTCCACCAGCGTGTTCGGACTCCAGACGGGCCGCATGGCCTCCGGTGAGGCAGCTACGACCAGCCTACCGTCGGATCCATGCGCCATTTGGGCTGACGCAATGGATTTACGACGGATGGAGTCCAAGGCAGCCGTGCACGGGCCTCCTTCCAGGCGCGGCGGAGCGCAAGCCAGACGGCCATCTCCTCTTTGGAACCGCGTGAGATGAGTTCAGGATCGACAAATCTGAAGGTGAAGGAGACAGATCTACTAGCCTCCATGTTGGAGACGATCGGAAGGAGTCGGAGACAAGGTTGGGTGGTAGAGAGAAGTGGAGGGGAGGGGAGTGCAGTGGTTAGGGTTTGGTCTGGCAAGCGAATGGGAAGGATTTTATGTGGGGTTGGATGGGTCAGGATGGGCCGGGTCTGACGTGATGGAGTGAGGCGCCTCCATATCCGCCTCATATTTGAGCTGGATATGGAGGGTGCCGACCAGCCCGGATGTTTGAGGGCCGTTTGAGGGATTCATTTAAATCAAAAAATCATAACCGGATAGTGATCGAATGACCCGTCCGAGCGTATAAAACGGGTTTAAAACGCTCGGCTGTAGATGTTCCTATCTAAGCTTCCTGTGAAATCGACGTACGCGCCATGTGTAACTAGCGTGGTCGCTGCTCTCAATCTTTCAGGTGCACGTTACCGTTGTTGGCCCGTGTTTGGCTGCACAGTGCACGCCCTGCCTGGTGATCGATACCACTCGCCACCAATTTCTCAACTTGTCATTTTCTACTCCCAAAAGTTGCGGTCAGCGTTGCCGAGAATGAGCAAGTCGTTGGGCTCCTTGTCTACAAACAACAGTGTACCGCATATATATTTGAATTTCTCTTGCTCTTAGATTGCGTAATATAGTGCGCCCGCGCTTTTCGAGATTTAACTTTAACCATAAATTTAACTAACGAGACCAACTACGGCGGAAGAAAAAATAATATAATTAAAACTTATTTCAAATACGAATTCACTGATATAATTTTTGTTCCCGCCACAATCGGTCTTGGTAGTTAAATTTACGGTCAAAGTCGAAACACATGGATAGAGAAAGCACTACATTGTGGAATGGAGGGAGTACATAAGGGCATGGCCAATGCATGACCTCAGGGTGATGCCTCACATGCCATGTAGGATCGGATATGACGTAAAGTAGGTTCGGATAGGGAAGCGGGATCCTCTCCAGGAGGCGGGTGCTTAAAGAGAAAAAGTGTGGTCAGGTGACAAAAACTGAAAAGGTTGGAGTGAAAAGTAGAGATGCATGTGTACTAGAGTCTTTATTTTCTATTTCTTAATAAGACCCACAGGTGATAGCTTGCATTGGAGAGAAAAAATTAATGTAAATGCCTTAAATTATTTTTTATCATGGAGCATATGTATCCATATGCCACCATTGTACATGCCCTAATGGAATGATGATGAAATTAGTTGTTTGGTAAACAACTTTTCCTCTTGATTAGATTGCTTGCTCTTAGATTGCGTGGTCCCGTAGGTGATGGGACTACCCACTCCCTAGCTAGCTAGGTAGCTAGCCACATGCACCAAAAGTTCAAGCCAGTAGGACAGTTGGCATCACAAATCAGTCATTAGTGACAGCACAAACCACGAATCAGCCCTTAGTGACAGCACAAACCACATTCTTCCAGCTCCCTAATCCAGTGTCGTCATAGGTGGGCCCAAGCAACGTGATATAACTTAAACAAAAGAGAGATGGGGAGTTGGACACATCACGCATGATGTGCTTGGGTTTTGTCGGAAAAATAAAACACAAGTATACCTGTAGAACGAATAGGGAGGGGATCGGTGGAATTGATTAAGGACTAAGAGGGATCGGTAAAATTGATTGTTTATTGTTTGAGCTTTGTGGGCATATATATGGGGTATGTCATCATCTTGGAGTATACAGTGACGTTCGTTGGACGGTGGCGTTCCCATATCAAGGGAGGTAGTGCGGCGCATACCACATATTAGTCAACGCGTGGGGATAGTGAAATGGACCGCGTGGTGCGGCACTACGACCCGAAGGGGTGACATACTGGCAGCACGTGGATCGGTGCAACCGCAAAGGCGGCCTTGGGGCGGCAGCGTGGATAGCGCGCATCAGTGCTACAACCCGAAGGGGCGACGCATCGGCAAAGTGCGGGTCGGTGCAACCTCAGGGATGACCTCGGGGCAGCGGCGCGGACCACGCGTTGCGGCGCTACGACCCGAAAAGGCGATTCAACGACAGTGTGTAGGTCGGTGCAGCAGCGGGGAGAACCACCGGATGGTGGCGCTATGGCGCGATGGGGCAACACAGTGGTGCCCCGTTGCTCGATCGGTGGAGAGCGCACTGCACTCAGGGACGATCTTCACGGGACCCGCGGATGTGCGCGCAAGTGACTGGCCAGGTCGGTCGCTCGGCGTGGATGGGACGAAGCACGAGCAGGCGGGTGATCAATCCGGTCGCTCGCGATGTCGGGGACGCCGTTGGGTGATGAAGTGGCCGAGTCACCGAGGCTACGCACGAATAGTTGGCACGTGCACGCGGCACACGCCCGAGCGGGGCGCAAGCCGGTCAACGCATCACATGGGTGACGGTGCCAAGGGCCGCAGGAGTGATGCAGCTGAGCCGGGTGGATGTGTGGTTAGTGCAGGATCATGATAGGATGAAGGTGATGATGGGCGGACAGATGCACGCACAACGGCCGTCGGGCAGCCGCGTCACGTGAGGCCGCCTAGTCGATGAAGTGGCCAGGTAGTCATGCTGGTGTCGGAGTAGAGATGCGTGCTCACGTCGGGCGGCCGTGTGCGACGGCGCAAACCAATCTTAGATCGGGAAACTAAAAAAACACCGTTTAAGATGACCAGCGCGCGAGAAAAAACCTCGATCTAAGGATCAGGAAAAAGACACTTTAGGGCAGCTGATTAACAGGACCGGCGGACGAACCCTAGATGCGGGCAACGCGGCCCCCGGTGGCGTTCACGGAGATCAACTGCCCTAGGGTGGCATGGTGTGGAAGCGGCGGCTAGGGTTGTGGATCAGGGTTATGTTAATACCATGTAGAAGGAATAGAGAGAAATTGTTGAAATTGATTATTTATTGTTTGAGCCTCGTGGGCATATATATAAAAATACATAATCATGTTGAAATATTAGACAAGTTAGAACAAATTCTAGTTTATTATATACTCCCACCGTCCCAAAATATAAAAACGTTTTTAACACTATGATAGTATCAAAAACGTTCTTATATTTCGGAAACAGAGAGAGTACTTTTTAAATAATCATGATACTCGACAGTATCAACAGCCTGAATGTTAGATGCAGGTGGGGGAGGGTATTGCATGGCTCGACATTAGCAGACATGAGGAAGTGTTCTTGTCAAGCTTTGCTTGGATGGATATGTGGTATGTGCTTGTCTCCGGACTGGGGCAAAGCTACCCACGACCACTGCACCCATCGATCAAAAGGCACCGGCCAGCCAGCGTACACAACGGCGCACGACGACGGGTGCAGCAAAGGAACCCCCACTTTCTCCGGCCACCAGCTAGCAGTGGCAGCTCAAGTTCATGTGATTGAGCCACCGTCCATGAGAGCAGAGACGAGCAATGACCAGCGCTGTAGCAAGCACGAGAGAATCCACCGGCCGGTCAGTGAGCAACTGAGCATGTTATCATTACCAGCAAGATATCACCGCAATAATTTGATTCCGATGGCAGGAGTACGCACGCACGCGCGCACGGCCGCCTTGCCAGGGCCGCGTGTACAGCTCGGGGCATCTCGACACCCGCGATGCAAATGTCGGCGGTCAAGAGTCAAGGCCTGTCAGCGACGGCAACCGCCCACATGCACTACAATGCACAATGCCTGACAGGCCTTTAACTTCCACCCAGATCCGTCAGGAAGCCAGGCAGGCAGTCAGTGGTTAATCAATTGCTAACAGTTCGCCGGCCGGTTGGCGGTGCAGGATTCCAGGCTTGTTCTTGGCGCAAAAGCCTCTCCCCCCCTCGCTGTGCGCATCGACGGTCGAGGACAGGGCATCCATGCATGCATGCATGCGCGCGCGCGGCTCCACCGCTCCGGGCCACCGGCTAGCTGCTGCTCAGCTAGCGGCAGTAGCGACACTTTTGGAAAAAGATGGCGCTCCATCCATGTGTGTGCTAGCAGTTGTCGATGACCGCCAGAGCTTGCGTCGCCGTCGCCAGGGAATCCTATGCCGCGGCGTGGTGGCGTGGTGCTGGTGCTGGTGGCTTGGGATGGTCCACCTGGTGGAGACGTGGAGTACGTGCTCCGCTGAACTTGGCCTGATGCGTGCGCCGGGAAGACGTTGGGCGTGGTAGACGCTTGACGGCGACAGGCATCGGCAAGGTATGGCAGGGCGGGTCGCTGGCGCACGCGAGGACGACGTCGTGCCGCTCTGCCGTCGTGTGGCCGGGCGCGGGCGGCCGATCGTTCTTCTCCTTGGGCATGAAGCAAGAGCAAGCGCGTGTGCGCTTTGGGAGAGTGGCGGTCAGAGGCAGTACAAGGCAAGTCACCGTCGCAGCCAGTGCGCGCGGCTATGGCATTGGCACCTACCGCAACCGTAAAGCGCACAATCAAGGCTGCTTGATTGCACGCGACGCCCTGCGTTGCGGACGGCCACGGCGATGCGGGCGCGCGCGCGCTCTCGTTCTTGTCATCTTGTGCATGCGGCCGTGGTCTCGTTCCGTATTTCTTGTCGGATGATCAGTCACCGGCAATTACACGCCAGCAATTCGTAAGACTTTTAAGCGTGCGTGCCGCTAGACACGAGAAATTCATTTTTTAACCAAAGTTAAAAAAAAGAGGCGCCCGTGTTTCTCACAAAATCACAACCGTATCTCCCGCGAAAGCAAAAGCGTGACTCTCACGAAAAAAATAAAAAATACGTTTTTTTGTTTCCAAGGAGGCACGACCGTGACTCTCACGAAAGTATAACCGTGCCTCTCGCGGAAGCAAAACCGTGAATCTCGCGAGAAAAATAAAAACGTGTTTTTTCATTTTCAAGAGGCACGGCTGTGACTCTCGCGAAGCACAACCGTGCCTCTCGCAGAAGCAAAACCGTGACTCTTGCGAAAGGAAAAAAAATAAAAAACACATTTTTTCCATTCCCGAGAAGCACGGTCGTGACTCTAGCTAAAGAACAACAGTGCCTCTAGCGGAAGCAAAACCGTTACTCTCGCGAAAAAAAAAACGTGTTTTTTCCGTTTCCGAGAGGCACTGCCGTGACTCTCGCGAAAGCAGAATCGTGCCTCTCGCGAAACAAAAATTGTGACTTGCGAAAGGAAAAGAAAATAAAAAATGCTTTTTTCACGCAAAAATCCAAAAGCTAAGGAAGACCGGTGAAAAATCACAACGTCGAAAAAATCCAGAAAAAGCCGAAAACGCGTGCGAAAACAAAAAAAATCCAGAAGGAGGCGCCTAGAACGCGACACGTGACGAATAGCTAAGAATGTGCCAAGTGATACTGATTGTTGCCAAGCTCCCAAAAGAGCCCTCGTTAACTGGTTGCTCTCGTTGTTGTCCCCTGCTAGCGAGCGGACCTTCAAGGGAGCCTGTGCACTTGCCCGAATATTTTTCAGGTGAGGCTCCATTTGACGCCTTGTGCGTCAAAATGTCGGGCAGACGCACACAGAGAAACAACGACTTGGTCAGCCCATTTGCACCCCGCATTGATTTTCATGTACATCTGTTTTTCTGACAGGTTATCTAAAAAAAAGATCGTAAAAATAAAAAAATTAGGAAAATTTTAAAAACTTAACAATATTTTAGAAAATCGAGCATTTTTTAAAGAATATTAAAATGAATTGATAATTTTCTAGACTTAACAATAAAAATGTTCTATTCTCAAAAACGAACTTAAATTTTAAAAAGATTCAAAAATGTAAGAAATATTTCCGAAATATGTTGTCAACTTCTAAAAAGATATAGTATAAATAATATTCTCAAATTTTCTAAATTGTTCTCATTTTATAAAAATAATTTGAAAAATGGGAAATGTTCAAACAAGAAAAGAGTAGGTAATATTGTTGGTCTTTCCCAGCGAGCAGGCCCATTGAGGGGAGCTTGTGCGTTTGGTCAATTTTTTATTGCGGGGGTCTTAGACGCTCCCTGCATCAAAATGCTAGGCTGACCCAAAGAGAGTCAACGACTGGGCTGGCCCATTAGTGCTCCGAATGATTTTTTACGCACATTTGGTTTTCTAAAAAAATATTCACGAAATTTTAAAAATCAAATATTTTAAAAAACATATAGGATTTAGAATGAAAGTTCACAAAAAATATTATTATTTCTCTAATTAATTACAAAACAATATATTTCATAAAAATCTCCTTTTCAAAGTATTTCTGAATTTAAAAATATTTTCCAAACATGTTCTCAATTTTTATAAAGATTCTATAATATAAAGAATATCGTCACATTCTGGAAATTGTTCTTAAAATTTTTAAAAATGAAGTTTAGAAGTGCATTTTGAGTAAGAACTTTTCAAAGAATTATGGATAATGTTCAAAAAAATAGTGATCTAAACACTCTTATATTTCTTTACAGAGGGATTAACATTTCAGGTTTATTAAATACTAGTACAAACATAAAAAAGGGAAACCATAAAAAGGAAAAATGAAAGAAAAATAAAAAAGGAAATGGAAAGGAAAGGACCAAAAACAACATAAAAGGAAAAAAATTGAAGGCAAACTTTCAAAGTCACGGAGGTTGAGCCAAGAACCCTCCAAAATTGGGACAAACTATTGGAAATGCAATTTATCACAACCATGAATGATGGAGAGGTCGGGTGGAGGCAGGGTTCACGGAACACTTTTTTAGGAGATACATATTGTGTTCATCTAAATAAAATATATTCGGTTTTATTTTCTAATAAAATCACACGACATAGTTTGTCCAAGAGGTTTTCCTTAAATGGGCGCTTGCTTTCAAGACGGCTTAGTCCCAAGAACTGGAAAGTCAAGTGGGCTAGTTTTTTTTTAAAACTCACTGGGGCTAGTTTGGGGCAGGGTCTTCCATTGTTTCCCTTGATCTAAAAAAACTTCAGTGTTTTCTCTTTCTTGACCATCCCTAAAAAAAGTGATCTGGTGTCAACAATAAACAGTAGGTTTGTCTAAAAAAATAGTAGGATAATGTCAAATGCTCATGTATCATATATATTGAAATAGTTGATCCCCATCACCTCTACTATCTTAAGTTGCACACATGCCACACATCAAAGGCTCGCCACAATATGCATGAGAAGAAGTTTCTCGGTATTAGTTGATAGCCATTATTTCAATTTTATCTCTACATGCACATACATCAAAAAATGGTTTTCATTACACCACAACTGAATTCCAAAGCTGCGTGTGGGGTATCATCGAGTTAACCCAAAATATGGTCAATTTACTACTCTGGTCTCTAGTAGATAAATTAGTAAAGGATTTTATTGAAGGAAATATGCCCTAGAGGCAATAATAAAGTTATTATTTATTTCCTTATAATCATGATAAATGTTTATTATTCATGCTAGAATTGTATTAACCGGAAACATAATACATGTGTGAATACATAGACAAACAAAGTGTCACTAGTATGCCTCTACTTGACTAGCTCGTTAATCAAAGATGGTTATGTTTCCTAACCATAGACAAAGGAGTTGTTATTTGATTAACGGGATCACATCATTAGTTGAATGATCTGATTGACATGACCCATTCCATTAGCTTAGCACCTGATCGTTTAGTATGTTGCTATTGCTTTCTTCATGACTTATACATGTTCCTATGACTATGAGATTATGCAACTCCCGTTTGCCGGAGGAACACTTTGGGTGCTACCAAACGTCACAACGTTACTGGGTGATTATAAAGGAGCATTACAGGTGTCTCCAAAGGTAGATGTTGGGTTGGCATATTTCGAGATTAGGATTTGTCACTCCGATTGTCGGAGAGGTATCTCTGGGCCCTCTCGGTAATGCACATCACTTAAGCCTTGCAAGCATTGCAACTAAATGAGTTAGTTGCGGGATGATGCATTACAGAACGAGTAAAGAGACTTGCCGGTAACGAGATTGAACTAGGTATTGGAATACCGACGATCGAATCTCGGGCAAGTAACATACCGATGACAAAGGGAACGACGTATGTTGTTATGCGGTCTGACCGATAAAGATCTTCGTAGAATATGTAGGAGCCAATATGGGCATCCAGGTCCCGCTATTGGTTATTGACCGGAGACGTGTCTCGGTCATGTCTACATTGTTCTCGAACCCGTAGGGTCCGCACGCTTAAGGTTACGATGATAGTTATATTATGAGTTTATGCATTTTGATGTACCGAAGGTTGTTCGGAGTCCCGGATGTGATCAGGACATGACGAGGAGTCTCGAAATGGTCGAGACATAAAGATTGATATATTGGAAGCCTATGTTTGGATATCAGAAGTGTTCCGGGTGAAATCGGGATTTTACCGGAGTACCGGGAAGGTTACCGGAACCCCCCGGGAGCTAAATGGGCCATGATGGGCCTTAGTGGAAAAGAGAAGAGGCAGCCCTACATGGGCTGCGCGCCTCCTCCTTCCCCTAGTCCTATTAGGACTAGGAGAGGTGGCCGGCCCCCCCTCTCTCTTTTCCCCCTCCGCGAATCCTATTCCAACTAGGATTGGGGTGGGGGATCCTACTCCGAGAGGGAGTAGGACTCTCCTGGCGCGCCACACCTTGGCCGGCCAGCCTCCCCCCTCTAGTCCTTTATATACTGAGGCAGAGGCACCCTAGAACACACAAGTTGATCCACGTGATCTATTCCTTAGCCGTGTGCGGTGCCCGCTCATGAAGTACCACATGCCGTAATAATCCACATATAGACGACCTAGCGCAGGTAAGTACAAATAAAAAATCGTAACCAAGCGCGAGACGAAACTATCCCCACCAGAATCATGCTGGAAGTAGAGTCCCGGGGATCTCATAGAGGTGATACGTGTGCTCGAACTCGGCGGTGCCAAGTAGTTTGATGTTGACTCGATGGATGCTGAAAAAATCCCTTCGTTAAGATCATCGCTTCCGAGAAGATCTGCGTGGTAAAAAGAAAGAAGTCCATACATGAGCTTGGGCGGGGTAGGAAATGTTATAAGAATATACGAAAACCCCCGCATTCCGAGCCTAGATATTATGATTGAGTGAAACAAATGACAGTAGAAACCAAAATGAGTGTGGAAATAAAAAGCCATAACAGATGTATCTTGGTTCGGAGGAATGAGTACGAAAAAAAAGCAGATGTACAGGAACAAAATAAAGCGCCAGCTAGCGGATCCGAGCATTCCCCAAGCTCTTTCACTAGGTGCTGCGGCAGACTGGATCGAATCGATACTACGCCGTCCCCACCAAAGACAAAAAAAAAAAACTACGTTGGTTGAGATGCGTAAGGAGATTGTATGTAAGAAGAAGAATATAGAACCATAAGTAAAATTTTTGCAGGCATGTTTGAATGTGGAAGGCAATACAGAAGCAGAATTTTAGTAAAATTGTACGCGAAGTTAACATACTGGCAACTGAGTTAAACAAAGATGATCCGATAAGGTTGTCGCTTTAAATATTGTATAAAAAAAAAATAAGCTAAAAAAGCAAATGCATGATTGACCACAAAAAAAAAAAACAAAAATATAAAAAAATAAACAAAAAAAAATCGCGATATAAACAATAAACAACTAAAAAAAAAAAAAAAAAAAAAGTGAAATAAAAAAGAAACAAATTAGTGATAACAGAAAAGAGAAGCATACAAAATAGAGAAGAAAGAAAAAACGCAATATTGCGCTAAAAAGGAATATGAAATTACAAGGGTGTCACACGGTGATCGCCAGGAGTGAGCACAGACGATTACTTACCAGGACAGCATGCACACCGATGATCACACAGCAAGCAATATTGAATGGCAATGAAATGGAATAATAATAAATACATGATAAGAGTGATGTGAAAGATAGTATAACCTTATTCGATAGATATAAGAAATAAATAAAGAGAAACTTGATTTGCATGATGGGGCTTTACTGACACAGATTGATAAAATAGCTACAGTCACTAATACACGTTAAGGAGGAAAAAAAAAAAACCTGATAATACCACCACATGATGCATAGCACTAAAAAAGTCTCGATACTCAACAGAGCTCCAGTCAACAGCCTCACTTAAGAACGTGTAAAGTGATAAGAGAAGTGATAGATCATACAAAAGTCGCCACATAGACAATAAAAAAAGTTAGAAAAACAATACATCTCTATATGCCCTGGGTGCCAAGCTTTAGAAATCATGCATGAGACGTCCGACTATACAGCAAAGGGGGCAGAATAGTTTTGACAGAACGCAGAACATAGAAATCATAACGCAAAAAAAGAAAAAAACTTGACGGCTTAGAAAATAAATAGACTCCAAGACCAACATAAAAATAGAAGAGAACTAAAGGCTTGACGCTTTTATACGCGTGAATCATAAGTATAAGAAATCGAAGACATCACGAGTTGATTGAAAGCTACTAGCCATCACACTCACGTGAGATTACGAAAAAAATAGATAGATTTGGGAGGATCGAACGTAAGGTAAAACTTGCAGAAATGGAGGAAGATTGTGTTTGAATAAAGAAGTAGGATAGAAGCGAGCGCTGATAGGGAGATCACTGTCAAAGTAAAGGTCAGATCTCAATTTGGATTAAACTTATCGTATGAACGTTGACAAGAAGCTAACCGTCCGTGGATGGAAACCGATACTCCGTGTCTTGCAACACAAAAAAACGTAAAAAGTAAGGTTAGTGGTGAGTGTCTGTGTGGCAAATGGAGACTTCAGGGTCCAAAAAACAAGACAAAAAGCAATGTTTTCGACCCGTTGAATTTTATATGACGTTGCTTGAAGACCGAAAGAGTTGAAGAACAATACGCAGCTCAAGAGCAATAAATTGCCGGATCGTGGGAAATATCCAATAAACGGAGGCATCTGAAAAAAAAAAAGAGACGTGCAGCCCAAGAAATACGTCCTGGAAGCACCGCATGGGCGTGCCAGGCCTGCTAGTGGTCGCGACACAGAGTGTTGTATGAGACGTCTAGAGCATGAGACGCTAAGTACTGATGAGATCACTCGATAGTATCGGATGTGATACATGATTAAGGGAGCTTAGTATCGGACTTCAACGAATCGAATTTATTAGAACGTTCAAAGAGCTAAAGAGATTGTTCCGAGGGAGTGATCGAGTATGATATTTCAACAAAGCTGCAGGACGATTTTGAGAGGTACTGAAAGTCCAATAAGTGTATAGGGTTCAGAGGGATGTGAGAACGAGTCGTTCTGTCATAGTATGAATCAAACTATGTTCTGGGATAATATATCCATAGCAAGTATCAGTGATCATCTCCTAGCGCAAACCGCAAGATCATCGTAGACTCACCCAATTGATCAATCTGGAGAGTATAGATAATTTCCGGTAATGAAGCGGCGGTGCAAACGGGCGTACTTCGCTCGTTAATCAATTGCAACGTTAAAGCTACACACAGATGCGATGATGAGTAGAATATGCAAAGCCGGAGAGAACGAGACCTAGTGCTCGGGACTAGGTCGGCATATGCTTGCGGGAAAGCCTGCGGGAAGGCTAACGAAAAGTACAAACGAAGGAAGAGATCTACAGTGGATATGGATAGGTGATCTAGACAAATAGACACCTGAGTTTTTACACGAGTCAAATAAAAGAAAGCAAGAACTACGAGCAGAATTGAAGAGAGAACAGCAAGGCAAGATATATAGGTAACAGCTGAGCAAGAGCAAGTCTGGAACCTGAAGGCCGAAACCTGGAGATGCTTCCTCTAGCATGAACAGCTGCTCCCCCACCGAAGCGGACCGCACCAGTATTTTAGGCGGATTAAGAGGTAAGGCAGGTGAAAAAAGGTACTGAGAGAGTGAAGGATACCTGGTACATGTCCGATATTAGAGACATAGCGTGTCGAGGGGAAAGTAGTCCTCGATCGCATATGCCGACGTACGCCACTGGGTATCGTTATATGGGTAGATGCTGAATATTTGCAGACTCGAAACATGGGACTTATGGAAAGGGGCCTGGCAAATAGAGAGTAGACGATGGCGTGGAAACGGTTAAAGAAGTCGAATGTGCATCGAGGTCGCCACTACCACTCTAGCTAATTCGGAATCTATATGACTAAATAGCTATTGTCTTGGTACCAGAGTTGAGCATTGCTGGACCATATCAATAGCGATATGTGAGCATAATTGCGAAGACCCGGCTAATCGAAGTTTTCAATTCGAGTACTAAATTGAAAGTGGGAATAAGGATGGGGTTGGGATAATTCAAATTAGGAATATAAATCATAAAAGCGATAACAATGACGTTCTTAGGATGGCATGCACTTAGAGAGGCGGCCTCATATCTTTCGGCTGAGAGGCGGCTCGGGAGTAGTAGGATACATGCATCCAATAAGATACGCAAACGAGGCCAAGACTCTGATAATAAGGAAAGGCGACACTGTGATCCTGTGGACCTGCGGAACGGGGTCGTGATATGGGTGGTGAGCGAGTGAAGGGAAATCTCGCATAGCTGTAGGTGAGGCTGGTGGGGAGACCACATTAGATTATGAAGTCTATTTGTATTGGCGAACGTGTGATAGTGGGTGCAAGCTATAAGACACCGCGAGAGAGTACTCACCAGTGAATAAGAGAAGTACGTCTAGAGATATAGTGGAACATAGAATAGCCGATGTTATACGAGCCGAGGATGGAGATATCGAGGACTGCGTAGGGGAAGATATCAGATGTGATGTGCGTAGGATTGCATCTCACTTAAGGAGATGCAATTTACCTTATATGGGGACAGATCTCTTTATCACTTGGGACATAAGTCAAGAAACATTTGAAAAGTAAAAGAATTTGTACGAGAAGTTAAAAATCATGAGTAACAAAGACATTAACAGTTGTTAAGATTGTACGTGGAGAGAATAATTGATAGATGGTGTCATTGAAACCTACGCGCACAAATTGCACTCGAGCCGTCCGATAAACACAGTGAGGAACTGTGTGTCGAAAGCACCTCGAATCGTACTTCGGCTAAGAGAGACGCTGCGAGTTATGATTGTAACGGATACTCTCAACTTAGAATATGTCATCGCGCCGATCCGCTTCGACCTAGTGTAGTGGGTGTAGATGGCCTGATAAGCACGAATGTACCGGCGGTGCACCACGTAGTTATACAATATAGGCGCGACACGAAAGTATCTTTCGTATGAACTGATACGCTAAGGATCTCAAGGCTGAACTACAGCGGTATAGATGCCAAGGAAATTAAAGAAATGTCTATTTCTAAAGATTTGAGGGCGGCATAGTTGAAAAAGCTTCAACCTAATAAGCTCGAACCCAAATCGGAGAAATGTGTCTTCATAGGATACCCAAAAGAGACTGTTGGGTACACCTTCTATCACAGATCCGAAGGCAAGACATTCGTTGCTAAGAATGGATCCTTTCTAGAGAAGGAGTTTCTCTCAAAAGAAGTGAGTGGGAGGAAAGTAGAACTTGACGAGGTAACTGTACCTGCTCCTTTATTGGAAAGTAGTACATCACAGAAAACTGTTTCTGCGATACCTACACCAATAAGTGAGGAAGCTAATGATGATGGTCATGAAACTTCAGATCAAGATACTACTGAACCTCGTAGATCAACCAGAGTAAGATCTGCGCCAGAGTGGTACGGTAATCCTGTTCTGGAAATCATGCTACTAGATCATGATGAACCTACGAACTGTGAAGAACAGATGGTGAGCCCAGATTCCGCAAAATGGCTTGAAGCCATGAAATCTGAGATGGGATCCATGTATGAGAACAAAGTATGGACTTTGGTTGACTTGCCCGATGATCGGCAAGCAATTGAGAATAAATGGATCTTCAAGAAGAAGACTGACGCTGATGGTAATGTTACTGTCTACAAAGCTCGACTTGTCGCAAAAGGTTTTCGACAAGTTCAAGGGGTTGACTACGATGAGACCTTCTCACTTGTAGCGATGCTTAAGTCTGTCCGAATCATGTTAGCAATTGCCGCATTTTATGATTATGAAATTTGGCAGATGGATGTCAAAACTGCATTCCTGAATGGATTTCTGGAAGAAGAGTTGTATATGATGCAACCGGAAGGTTTTGTCGATCCAAAGGGAGCTAACAAAGTGTGCAAGCTCCAGCGATCCATTTATGGACTGGTGCAAGCCTCTCGGAGTTGGAATAAACGTTTTGATAGTGTGATCAAAGCATTTGGTTTTATACAGACTTTTGGAGAAGCCTGTATTTACAAGAAAGTGAGTGGGAGCTCTGTAGCATTTCTGATATTATATGTGGATGACATATTGTTGATTGGAAATGATATAGAATTTCTGGATAGCATAAAAAGGATACTTGAATAAGAGTTTTTCAATGAAAGACCTCGGTGAAGCTGCTTACATATTAGGCATTAAGATCTATAGAGATAGATCAAGACGCTTAATTGGACTTTCACAAACAACATACCTTGACAAAATTTTGAAGAAGTACAAAATGGATCAAGCAAAGAAAGGATTCTTGCCTGTGTTACAAGGTGTGAAATTGAGTAAGACTCAATGCCCGACCACTGCAGAAGATAGAGAGAATATGAAAGATGTTCCCTATGCATCAGCAATGGGATCTATCATGTATGCAATGCTGTGTACCAGACCTGATGTGTGCCTTGCTATAAGTCTAGTAGGGAGGTACCAAAGTAATCCAGGAGTGGATCACTGGACAGCGGTCAAGAACATCCTGAAATACCTGAAAAGGACTAAGGATATGCTTCTCATATATGGAGGTGACAAAGAGCTCGTCGTAAAAGGTTACGTTGATGCAAGCTTTG
This sequence comes from Triticum urartu, assembly GCF_003073215.2. Classification (NCBI taxonomy): domain Eukaryota; kingdom Viridiplantae; phylum Streptophyta; class Magnoliopsida; order Poales; family Poaceae; genus Triticum; species Triticum urartu. Next base: position 496,934,477 of record NC_053027.1, on the reverse strand, counting down.
ACACTGATCCGGACGATTCTAAATTGCAAACCGGATACGTGTTTACATTAAACGGTGGAGCTGTCAGTTGGTGCAGTTCTAAACAAAGCGTCGTAGCGGGATCTACATGTGAAGCGGAGTACATAGCTGCTTCGGAAGCAGCGAACGAAGGAGTCTGGATGAAGGAGTTCATAACCGATCTAGGTGTCATACCTAGTGCATCGGGTCCAATGAAAATCTTTTGTGACAATACTGGTGCAATTTCCTTGGCAAAGGAATCCAGATTTCACAAGAGAACCAAGCACATCAAAAGACGCTTCAATTCCATCCGGGATCTAGTCCAGGTGGGAGACATAGAGATTTGCAAGATACATACGGATCTGAATGTTGCAGACCCGTTGACTAAGCCTCGTCCACGAGCAAAACATGATCAGCACCAAAGCTCCATGGGTGTTAGAATCATTACAGTGTAATCTAGATTATTGACTCTAGTGCAAGTGGGAGACTGAAGGAAATATGCCCTAGAGGCAATAATAAAGTTATTATTTATTTCCTTATAATCATGATAAATGTTTATTATTCATGCTAGAATTGTATTAACCGGAAACATAATACATGTGTGAATACATAGACAAACAAAGTGTCACTAGTATGCCTCTACTTGACTAGCTCGTTAATCAAAGATGGTTATGTTTCCTAACCATGAACAATGAGTTGTTATTTGATTAACGAGGTCACATCATTAGTTGAATGATCTGATTGACATGACCCATTCCATTAGCTTAGCACCTGATCGTTTAGTATGTTGCTATTGCTTTCTTCATGACTTATACATGTTCCTATAACTATGAGATTATGCAACTCCCGTTTGCCGGAGGAACACTTTGGGTGCTACCAAATGTCACAACGTAACTAGGTGATTATAAAGGAGCATTACAGGTGTCTCCAAAGGTACATGTTGGGTTGGCGTATTTCGAGATTAGGATTTGTCACTCTGATTGTCGAAGAGGTATCTCTGGGCCCTCTCGGTAATGCACATCGCATAAGCCTTGCAAGCATTACAACTAATATGTTAGTTGTGAGATGATGTATTGCGTAACGAGTAAAGAGACTTTCCGCTAACGAGATTGAACTAGGTATTGGATACCGACGATCGAATCTCGGGCAAGTAACATACCGATGACAAAGGGAACAACGTGCGGTCTGACCGATAAAGATCTTCGTAGAATATGTAGGAGCCAATATGGGCATCCAGGTCCCGCTATTGGTTATTGACCGGAGACGTGTCTCGGTCATGTCTACATTGTTCTCGAACCCGTAGGGTCCGCACGCTTAAGGTTACGATGACAGTTATATTATGAGTTTATGCATTTTGATGTACCGAAGGTTGTTCGGAGTCCCGGATGTGATCACGGACATGACGAGGAGTCTCGAAATGGTCGAGACATAAAGATTGATATATTGGAAGCCTATGTTTGGATATCGGAAGTGTTCCGGGTGAAATCGGGATTTTACCGGAGTACCGGGAAGGTTACCGGAACCCCCCGGGAGCTAAATGGGCCAGATGGGCCTTAGTGGAAAAGAGAAGAGGCAGCCCTACATGGGCTGCGCGCCTCCCCCTTCCCCTAGTCCTATTAGGACTAGGAGAGGTGGCCGGCCCCCTCTCTCTCTTTTCCCCCTCCGCGAATCCTATTCCAACTAGGATTGGGGATCCTACTCCCAGAGGGAGTAGGACTCTCCTGGCGCGCCACACCTTGGCCGGCCAGCCTCCCCCCTCTAGTCCTTTATATACTGAGGCAGAGGCACCCTAGAACACACAAGTTGATCCACGTGATCTATTCCTTAGCCGTGTGCGGTGCCCCCTGCCACCATAGTCCTCGATAATACTGTAGCGGAGTTTAGGCGAAGCCCTGCTGCTGTAGTACATCAAGATCGTCACCACGCCGTCGTGCTGACAGAACTCTTCCCCGACACTTTGCTGGATCGGAGTCCGGGGATCGTCATCAAGCTGAACGTGTGCTCGAACTCGGAGGTGCCGTAGTTTCGGTGCTTGATCGGGTGGATCGTGAAGACGTACGACTACTTCCTCTACGTTGTGTCATCGCTTCCGCAGTCGGTCTGCGTGGGTACGTAGACAACACTCTCCCCTCTCGTTGCTATGCATCACATGATCTTGCGTGTGCATAGGAATTTTTTTGAAATTACTACGAAACCCAACATTTATGACGTCCAACTAGCATATTTTACACCAAAAATAAGTGTTTTCCATTCAATGTTTCAAATATACTGCTTCTTTGGGATCCTAATGAAATCAGGCAAAAGATGCGCGCAAACGCTAGTAGAATACGAAATTTATACGTCTATGATGCAAAAATTACTAAGCAAAATGTGATGCGAAAGGCATTCATAAGTCGCGACTTTCTTTGGGTTGCTAGTTCAGGTATTGTTTGTTTTGGTTCCCTGTTGTATTGTTCTTTTTCCTATAATGCAAAAGTAAAGCGCCTTCTTGTTCAAGTAAAAAAACCATCCACATGCTAGTAATTATCCTTTTCATTTTTCTTATTTTATACTCCCTCCGTCCTGACTAACTTGTCACAGGTTTGTGCGACGAGTAATTCGGGACGGAGGAAGTATTGTTTTCATTATGGACACAACACGAACGTGCAATTTTTTCCCAACTGCGCAATGCCCGTTTCCATTAATTGCTTTCCACATAATACAACCATACGCCTTTGCGGTTCCAAATGCAAAAGTAACGATTACACTAAAAGGAAGAGGAAAAGGGGAAATCAAATTGGGCCAGTAGCAGGAAAGCTTCTACAACCTATGACAACCTCAGGGAGAGTTATACAAACAAAAGAATACAACACAGATACACAACCATACATAGATACACACGAGCTTATTTCCACATCATAGCTCAAAAGAACTGGCCCTAATCAGCAAAGACGACCAATAAGCTTTTTCTTGAAAAGTGGAGCAAGCCTCGACCGCTGTATCAAGCGATGCACACAACCACATTATTAATTAATCAACAAAGGTGTGACAAAAACATACATGAAACAACTCAAAGCCACCACCACTCCTACAAATTTGACAATGGGGAATGCGCTCATGCCCCACCATCTAGAGCCGAGGTAATGATAATCCTCAAGTGTAAGGAATCATCGTAGCAATTTCCAAAGGTAGCCGCCACCACCATCGAACTACTGACCCTTCTCTAGGAAAGAGATCCGCATCATCCTTGCCAAGCCGGTCAACCGTCGATGATGACGATGGCGATGATTTCCCCCTCCAGGAGGGAAGTTTCCCCGGCAGAACAGCCCCGCCAGAACCCAAGATTGGTTCCGCCAAGGTTCCGCCCGTGGCGGCGGAGTTTCGTCCGAGAAGATGGCTTATGATTATTTTCCCATCGAAAGAGTCCATATAGCAGAAGATGGTCACGGAGGGCCACCAGGGGGCCCACGAGGTAGGGGGCGCGCCCCCCACCCTCGTGGGCAGGGTGTGGCCCCCTGGTGAAGTTCTTGCGCTCAATGTTTTTTATATATTTGGAAAACATCATCCGTGAAGTTTCAGGACTTTTGGAGCTGTGCAGAATAGGTCCTAATATTTGCTCCTTTTCCAGCCAGAATCCCAGCTGCCGGCATTCTCCCTCTTTATGTAAACCTTGTAAAATAAGAGAGAATAGGCATAAGTATTGTGACATAATGTGTAATAACAGCCCATAATGCAAAATATTGATATAAAAGCATGATGCAAAATGGACGTATCAACTCCCCCAAGCTTAGACCTCGCTTGTCCTCAAGCGAAAAGCCGAAATCGAAAATATGTCCACATGTTTAGAGATGAAGGTGTCGATAAAAATAAAATACGGACATGAGGGCATCATGATCATTCTTAAGACAAGCAACTTATATAATTCTTTGTCATATGATTATCTTATGCTAGAGTAATAATTCAATCACAATATCAAGTATGAATCGTAAACTTCATTGAAAACTAACAAACTATAATCTCAGTCATTGAGCAATTGCAATTTATCATAACATAGGAAAGAAGTCAATGTATAGATTTTCAGCAAGTTACATACTATCAACATATTCTACTGTGTATGACACAATTGCGACAGCTCCGCTCGGGATTAATTATCCTCTAACTGGGTATGGGTTATAAGATCAGTAAGTAATTCCTTATTGCTGGCTTCCCACGTGTTTACTCCATGCAAAAGGAGCTAATGTCACACCAGTAATTAAACTTCAATGAAAAGCCAGTCTCACAATGTAAGTGCATATATTACCCAGTGATATCTTTCCATACATCATACTGTGTTGACACAACAGGTATAAATGTAAAAAGTGAAGGGTGAAGATCACCATGACTCTTTGTCAAGTATAGGAGATAAAAGTAAAAGATAGGCCCTTCGCAGAGGGAAGCAGAGGTTGTCTGTGCTGTTGGATGCACAAAATCCTAATGCGAAAGAACAGTCACTTTATATTGCACTTGTGATAGTGGACCTTTATTATGCAGTCTGTCGCTTTTATTACTTCCATATCACAATTGTATAAAGCTTATTTTCACACCAATCAATCATACATATTTAGAGAGCAATTTTTATTGCTTGCACCGATGACAACTTACTTGATGGATCTTACTCAACCCATAGGTAGGTATGGTGGACTCTCATGGCAAAACTGGTTTAAGGGTATTTGGAAGCACAAGTAGTATTTCTACTTGGTGCAATGAATTTGGCTAGCATGAGGGAGAAAGGCAAGCTCAACATGTTGGAGGATCCAAGACAATATAATTTGTCTCAGATGTAAGAAAACATAACCCATTACGTTGTCTTCCTTGTCCAATGTCAACTCTTTAGCATGTCATATTTTAATGAGTGCTCACAATCATAAAAGATGTCCAAGATAGTATATTTATATGTGAAGACCTCTCTTTCTTTATTACTTCCTATTAATTGCAACGATGACCAAAACTATGTTTGTCAACCCTCAACAACTTTTATTCATCATACTCTTTCTATGTTGCATCCGCTCATTCAACTCTAAGATTCACATGATCTCTTTGTTCTCTAATGTATTTGCTCTCTATTTTCATTTTGGTCCTATATTCCTCCTTTCAGCTCTCTTATGTTCTATCATTAGCGATTCATCGCAATGGCAAGCACCTTGAACTCAAACGAACTAATCTTTATTATATTAGCTCATGGACTCGATTTACGTAGAGGGGTAATAAAGCATAAACTCACACTAGTAATCTAAGTGACTTTTTATTCGTTTTTTTCCTTAACCATAATTAACAAAAGTGTTGTTTATTTTTGATTGTTTACTTTGGGTTATCAATTACTAAGATCAAGGTATTTACCAAAAGGATCGAACTAAGAAAGAAACGGTAAGATAAAAGTGATGGTGTACATATAGACTGGGGCACTCCCCCAAGTGCTTAGGCAAGGATGCAAGTCGGCATCAGATTGCCCATACACCATGTGTTAGTGTCTCGTCTTTGGGGGATGCGTCGAGATGTGATGCTTGCTTGTGGATGATAGCCTGTAGCGATACGATTCTCTCTCCTCAGAGTCTTGTTGACTTCTGCTGCTTGAGGTCCATTATTTTCCTTCGTAGGTTTTCTGTCAGCAAAATGACTAGCATATATATAATCAAGAGGTCCTGATTATCGTGTGGATGCACCCACGTTGACCACTCTTTATCATAGATTCCTAATAGAAAGAAATTTGAGGATTATGGAATGAGGATAACACGTGTGCAGTTCGTTTTGGACCATACAGAGTTAAAGCTCCCAGCTTGCAGTTTCTGTTCCGCTGTGTGCTAATCCAACTACAATGGTTGGAACCAAAGCGGCGCGATCGTGATACATTACTAGTGAAGGTTTCCCGTGCATATAGGTTACATGGCTGGTGATTATTCATATCAAGGAGCTCTACTCTAACAGGTGATTATCAGAATGCGCTAATCATGTCGTTCGCGTCATGTTGCTGGCCAAATTTGGCGTATTTCGAGATTAGGATTTGTCACTCCGATTGTCGGAGAGGTATCTCTGGGCCCTCTCGGTAATGCACATCACTTAAGCCTTGCAAGCATTGCAGCTAATGAGTTAGTTGCGGGATGATGTATTACAGAATGAGTAAAGAGACTTGCCGGTAACGAGATTGAACTAGGTATTGAGATACCGACGATCGAATCTCGGGCAAGTAACATACCGATGACAAAGGGAACGACGTATGTTGTTATGCGGTCTGACCGATAAAGATCTTCATAGAATATGTAGGAGCCAATATGAGCATCCAGGTTCCGCTATTGGTTATTGACCGGAGACGTGTCTCGGTCATGTCTACATAGTTCTCGAACCCGTAGGGTCCGCACGCTTAAGGTTTCGATGACAGTTATATTATGAGTTTATGCATTTTGATGTACCGAAGTTAGTTCGGAGTCCCGAATGTGATCACGGACATGACAAGGAGTCTCGAAATGGTCGAGACATAAAGATTGATATATTGGACGGCTATATTCGGACACCGGAAGTGTTCCGGGTGATTTCGGAGAAAACCGGAGAGCCGGAGGGTTACCGGAACCCCCCGGGGAGAAGTAATGGGCCATATGGGCCTTAGTAGAAAGAGAGAGGGGCTGCCAGAGGTGGGCTGCGCGCCTCCTCCCCACTGGTCCGAATTGGACTAGGAGAGGGGGGCGGCGCCCCCCCCCTTTTTCCTCTCCCTCCCCACTTCTTTCCCCCTCCTAGTAGGAGTCCTACTCCTACTAGGAGGAGGACTCCTCCTTGGCGCGCCATAGAGGGCCGGCCGGCCTCCTCCCCTGGATCCTTTATATACGGGGGTAGAGGGCACCCCTAGACACACAAGTTGATCCACGTGATCATATTCTTAGCCATGTGCGGTGCCCCCTTCCACCATAGTCCTCGATAATATTGTAGCGGTGCTTAGGCGAAGCCCTGGGACGGTAGTACATCAAGATCGTCACCACGCCGTCGTGCTGACGGAACTCTTCCCCGACACTTTGCTGGATCGGAGTCCGGGGATCGTCATCGAGCTGAACGTGTGCTAGAACTCGGAGGTGCCGTAGTTTCGGTGCTTGATCGGTCAGGCCGTGGAGACGTACGACTACATCAACCAAACACTTCCGTTGCGATCTACAAGGGTACGTAGATCACACTCTCCCCTCTCGTTGCTATGCATCACCATGATCTTGCGTGTGCGTAGGAATTTTTTTGAAATTACTACGTTCCCCAACAGTGGCATCCGAGCCTAGGTTTTATATGTTGATGTTATATGCACGAGTAGAACACAAGTGAGTTGTGGGCGATATAAGTCATACTGCTTACCAGCATGTCATACTTTGGTTCGGCGGTATTGTTGGACGAAGCGGCCCGGACCGGCATTACGCGTACGCTTACGCAAGACCGGTTCTCCCGACGTGCTTTGCACATAGGTGGCTTGCGGGTGACAGTTTCTCCAACTTTAGTTGAACCAAGTGTGGCTACGCCCGGTCCTTGCGAAGGTTAAAACAGCACCAACTTGACAAACTATCGTTGTGGTTTTGATGCGTAGGTAAGATTGGTTCTTGCTTAAGCCCGTAGCAGCCACGTAAAACTTGCAACAACAAAGTAGAGGACGTCTAACTTGTTTTTGCAAGGCATGTTGTGATGTGATATGGTCAAGACATGATGCTAAATTTTATTGTATGAGATGATCATGTTTTGTAACCGAGTTATCGGCAACTGGCAGGAGCCATATGGTTGTCGCTTTATTGTATGCAATGCAATCACACTGTAATGCTTTACTTTATCACTAAGCGGTAGCGATAGTCGTGGAAGCATAAGATTGGCGAGACGACAACGATGCTATGATGGAGATCAAGGTGTCGCGCCGGTGACGATGGTGATCATGACGGTGCTTCGGAGATGGAGATCACAAGCACAAGATGATGATGGCCATATCATATCACTTATATTGATTGCATGTGATGTTTATCTTTTATGCATCTTATCTTGCTTTGTTTGACGGTAGCATTATAAGATGATCTCTCACTAATTATCAAGAAGTGTTCTCCCTGAGTATGCACTGTTGCGAAAGTTCTTCGTGCTGAGACACCACGTGATGATCGGGTGTGATAGGCTCTATGTTCAAATACAACGGGTGCAAAACAGTTGCACACGTGGAATACTCAGGTTATACTTGACGAGCCAAGCATATACAGATATGGCCTCGGAACACGGAGACCAAAAGGTCGAGCGTGAATCATATAGTAGATATGATCAACATAGTGATGTTCACCAATGAAACTACTCCATCTCACGTGATGATCGGACATGGTTTAGTTGATTTGGATCACGTAATCACTTAGAGGATTAGAGGGATGTCTATCTAAGTGGGAGTTATTAAGTAATATGATTAATTGAACTTAAATTTATCATGAACTTAGTCTTGGTAGTATTTTGCAAATTATGTTGTAGATCAATAGCTCGCGTTGTTGCTTCCTTGTGTTTACTTTGATATGTTCCTAGAGAAAATTGTGTTGAAAGATGTTAGTAGCAATGATGCGGATTGGATCCGTGATCTGAGGTTTATCCTCATTGCTGCACAGAAGAATTATGTCCTTGATGCACCGCTAGGTGACGGACCTATTGCAGGAGCAGATGCAGACGTTATGAACGTTTGGCTAGCTCAATATGATGACTACTTGATAGTTTAGTGCACCATGCTTAATGGCTTAGAATCGGAACTTCAAAGACGTTTTGAACGTCATGGAGCATATGAGATGTTCCAGGAGTTGAAGTGAATATTTCAAGCAAATACCCGAGTTGAGAGATATGAAGTCTCCAACAAGTTCTATAGCTAAAAGATGGAGGAGAATCGCTCAACTAGTGAGCATGTGCTCAGATTGTCTGAGTACTACAATCGCTTGAATCAAGTGGGAGTTAATCTTCCAGATAAGATAGTGATTGGCAGAATTCTCTAGTCACCATCACCAAGTTAGTAGAACTTCGTGATGAACTATGATATGCAAGGGATAACGGAAACGATTCCCAAGCTCTTCGTAATGCGGAAATTGACGAAGGTAGAAATCGAGAAAAACATCAAGTCTTGATGGTAGACAAGACCACTAGTTTCAAGAAAAGGGCAGAGGGAAGAAGGGGACCTTCAAGAAGAACAACAAGCAAGTTGCTGCTCAAGTGAAGAAGCCCAAGTCTGGTCCTAAGCCTGAGACTAAGTGTTTCTATTGCAAAGGGACTGGTCACTGGAAGCGGAACTACCCCAAGTGATTGGCAGATAAGAAGGATGGCAAAGTGAACATAAGTATATTTGATATACATGTTATTGATGTGTACTTTACTAGTGTTTATAGCAACCCCTCAGTATTTGATACTAGTTCAGTTGCTAAGATTAGTAACTCGAAACGGGAGTTGCAGAATAAACAGAGACTAGTTAAGGGTGAAGTGACGATGTGTGCTGGAAGTGGTTCCAAGATTGATATGATCATCATCGCACACTCCCTATACTTTCGGGATTAGTGTTGAACCTGAATAAGTGTTATTTGGTGTTTGCGTTGAGCATGAATATGATTTGATCATGTTTATTGTAATACGGTTATTCATTTAAGTAAGAGAATAAATTGTTGTCCTGTTTACATGAATAAAACCTTATATGGTTACACACCCAATGAAAATAGTTCGTTGGATCTCGATCGTAGTGATACACATAATCATAATATTGAAACCAAAAGATGCAAAGTTAATAATGATAGTGCAACTTATTTGTGGCACTGCGGTTTAGATCATATTGGTGTAAAGCGCATGAAGAAACTCCATGCTAATGTGTTTTTGGAATCACTTGATTATGAATCAGTTGATGCTTGTGAACCATGCCTCATGGGCAAGATGACTAAAACGCCGTTCTCCGGAACTATGGAGCGAGCAACTGACTTATTGGAAATAATACATACTGATGTATGAGATCCGATGAGTGTTAAGGCTCGCGGCGGGTATCATTATTTTCTGACCTTCACAGATGATTTGAGCAGATATGGGTATATCTACTTAATGAAACACAAGTCTGAAATATTTGAAAAGTTCAAAGAATTTCAGAGTGAAGTGGAGAATCATCGTAACAAGAAAATAAAAGTTTCTACGATATGATCGCAGAGGTAAAATATTTGAGTTACGAGTTTGGCCTTCAGTTAAAACAATGTGAAATAGTTTTACTACTCACGCCACCTGGAACACCACAGCATAATGGTGTGTCCGAACATTATAACCGTACTTTATTAGATATGGTGTGATCTATGATGTCTCTTATCGATCTACCACTATCGTTTTGGGGTTATGCACTAAAGACAACTGCATTCACGTTTAAAAGGGCACCATCTAAGTCCGTTGAGACGACACAATCTGAACTGTGGTTTGGCAAGAAACCAAAGTTGTCGTTTCTTAAAGTTTGGGATTGTGATGCTTATATGAAAAAGTTTCATCCTGATAAGCTCAAACCCAAATCGGAGAAATATGTCTTCATAGGATACCCAAAGAGAAACTGTTGGGTACACTTCTATCAAATCCGAAAGGCAAGAGATTCGTTGCTAAGAATTCCTTTCTAGAGAAGGAGTTTCCCGAAAGAAGTGAGTGGGAGGAAAGTAGAACTTGATGAGGTAAGCTACCTGCTCCTATTGGAAAGTAGTTCATCACAGAAATCTGTTCCTGTGACCTACACCAATTAGTGAGGAAGCTAATGATGATGATCATGTAACTTCAGATCAAGTTACTACCGAATCTCGTAGGTAAACCAGAGTGAGATCCGCACCAGAGTGGTACGGTAATCCTGTTCTGGAAGTCATGTTACTAGACCATGACGAACTTGCGAACTATGAGGAAGCGATGATGAGCCCAGATTCCGCGAAATGGTTTGAGGCCATGAAATCTGAGATATGATCCATGTATGAGAACAAAGTATGGACTTTGATGGATTTGCCCGATGATCGGCAAGCCATAGAAAATAAATGGATCTTCAAGAGGAAGACGGACGCTGATAGTAGTGTTACTATCTACAAAGCTAGAATTGTCGCAAAAGGTTTTCGACAAGTTCAAGGTGTTGACTACGATGAGATTTTCTCACTCGTATATATGCTTAAGTCTGTCCGAATCATGTTAGCAATTGCCGCATTTTATGAAATCTGGCAAATGGATAAACAAAACTGCATTCCTTAATGGATTTCTTAAAGAAGAGTTGTATATGATGCAACCAGAAGGTTTTGTCAATCCTAAAGGTGTTAACAAAATATGCAAGCTCCAACGATCCATCTATGGACTGGTGCAAGCATCTCGAGTTGGAATATACGCTTTGATAAGTTGATCAAAGCATATATTTATACAGACTTATGGAAGCCTGTATTTTATAAGAAGGAGTGGGAGCCACTACAGACAGTTCTCTGATAAGTAGATGTGGGTAGCAGCGAAGCATATAAGTGGGCACGCGTGGCTAAATCAATTATAATTTTCGGAAAGCGATAAAGGAATATTTCGAAAGGAGTTTTTCAGAAGATCAATAAAGACCTCGGTAAAGCTGCTTACATATTGAGCATCAAGATCTATAGAGATAGATCAAGACGCTTGATAAGTTTTTTCAATGAGTACATACCTTGACAAGATTTTGAAGTAGTTCAAAATGGAACAGTCAAAGAAAGAGTTCTTGCCTGTGTTGCAAGGTGTGAAATTGAGTAAGACTCAAAGCCCGACCACGGCAGAAGATAGAAATAGAATGAAAGTCATTCCCTATGCCTCAGCCATAGGTTCTATAAAGTATGCCATGCTGTGTACCAGATCTATTGTATACCCTACACTGTGTTAAGCAAGGGAGTACAATAGTGATCTAAGAGTAGATCACTGGACAGCGGTCAAAATTATCCTTAGTGGAATAAGGAAATATTTCTCAATTATGGAGGTGACAAAAAGGTTCGTCGTAAAAGGTTACGTCGATGCAAGTTTTGACACAGATCTGGATGACTCTAAGTCTCGATCTAGATACATATTGAAAGTGGGAGCAATAAGCTAGAGTAGCTCCGTGCAGAGCATTGTTGACATAGAAATTCGCAAAATACTTACGGATCTGAATGTGACAGACCCGTTGACTAAAATTATCTCACAAGCAAAACATGATCACACCTTAGTACTCTTTGGGTGTTAATCACATAGCGATGTGAACTAGATTACTGACTCTAGTAAACCCTTTGGGTGTGATCACATATCGATGTGAACTATGGGTGTTAATCACATGGTGATGTGAACTATTGCTGTTAAATCACATGGCGATGTGAACTAGATTATTGACTCTAGTGCAAGTGGGAGACTTGAAGGAAATATGCCCTAGAGGCAATAATAAAGTTATTATTTATTTCCTTATATCATGATAAATGTTTATTATTCATGCTAGAATTGTATTAACCGGAAACATAATACTTGTGTGAATACATAGACAAACAAAGTGTCACTAGTATGCCTCTACTTGACTAGCTCGTTAATCGAAGATGGTTATGTTTCCTAACCATAAACAAAAGAGTTGTTATTTGATTAACGGGATCACATCATTAGGAGAATGATGTGATTGACATGACCCATTCCATTAGCTTAGCACCCGATCGTTTAGTATGTTGCTATTGCTTTCTTCATGACTTATACATGTTCCTATGACTATGAGATTATGCAACTCCCGTTTGCCAGAGGAACACTTTGTGTGCTACCAAACGTCACAACGTAACTGGGTGATTATAAAGGAGCTCTACAGGTGTCTCCAAAGGTACATGTTGGGTTGGCGTATTTCGAGATTAGGATTTGTCACTCCGATTGTCGGAGAGGTATCTCTGGGCCCTCTCGGTAATGCACATCACTTAAGCCTTGCAAGCATTGCAGCTAATGAGTTAGTTGCGGGATGATGTATTACAGAACGAGTAAAGAGACTTGCCGATAACGAGATTGAACTAGGTATTGAGATACCGACGGTCGAATCTCGGGCAAGTAACATACCGATGACAAAGGGAATGACGTATGTTGTTATGCGGTCTGACCGATAAAGATCTTCGTAGAATATGTAGGAGCTAATATGAGCATCCAGGTTCCGCTATTGGTTATTGACCGGAGACGTGTCTCGGTCATGTCTACATTGTTCTCGAACCCGTAGGGTCCGCACGCTTAAGGTTTCGATGACAGTTATATTATGAGTTTCTGAGTTTTGATGTACCGAAGTTAGTTCGGAGTCCCGGATGTGATCATGGACATGACAAGGAGTCTCGAAATGGTCGAGACATAAAGATTGATATATTGGACGGCTATATTTGGACACCGGAAGTGTTCCGGGTGATTTCGGAGAAAACCGGAGAGCCGGAGGGTTACCGGAACCCCCTCGGGAGAAGTAATGGGCCATATGGGCCTTAGTGGAGAGAGAGAGGGGCTTCCAGAGGTGGGCTGCGCGCCTCCTCCCCCCTGGTCCGAATTGGACTAGGAGAGGGGGGCGGCGCCCCCCCTTTTTCCTCTCCCTCCCCACTTCTTTCCCCCTCCTAGTAGGAGTCCTACTCCTACTAGGAGGAGGACTCCTCCTTGGCGCGCCATAGAGGGCCGGCCGGCCTCCTCCCCTGGATCCTTTATATACGGGGGTAGAGGGCACCCCTAGACACACAAGTTGATCCACGTGATCATATTCTTAGCCATGTGCGGTGCCCCCTTCCACCATAGTCCTCGATAATATTTTAGCGGTGCTTAGGCGAAGCCCTGCGACGGTAGTACATCAAGATCGTCACCACGCCTTTGTGCTGACGGAACTCTTCCCCGACACTTTCCTGGATCAGAGTCCGGGGATCATCATCGAGCTGAACGTGTGCTAGAACTCGGAGGTGCCGTAGTTTCGGTGCTTGATCGGTCGGGCCGTGGAGACGTACGACTACATCAACCAAACGCTTCCGTTGCGATCTACAAGGGTACGTAGATCACACTCTCCCCTCTCGTTGCTATGCATCATCATGATCTTGCGTGTGCGTAGGATTTTTTTTGAAATTACTACGTTCCCCAACGCAACACACCAAAAATGAGAAAATAGTGTAAATGACCTTGCCACATGTTTATCAAATGTGATCTTGTTTCTTTCAGTCCAGATACCCCAACACACTGCAACAATGTGTCTCAAATGTATCTAATTTTTTTGCTTGTTTCATGTCATATTTATATTAAATTAGCATACTTTTGGCACCTATTTAAACCATTTTTATTATTTTTCTTGACTAACTTATTAATCCAGTGCCAAGCGCTAGTTGATGCTTTCCATTGTTTATGGACTTTGTAGGAAAATAAGTTTTATCAAACTAAAAAAATTCCAGGAAAGAATCAGCGGAATACTAAAGTCCATAAGCTTCTCGAGGACACCGACATAGGCCGATGGGCACATAGGGGCCCCACACACCACCCCACGCGCCCTAGGGGGCACCGCCCCTACCGCATGGCCCCTCTGAGCCTCCGAATTACCTCCTCTCGATCCCATTGCCTTTATATATCTCCGAAAACCTCCAGGAATTCATCATCCTATTTTTTTCGCCACCGTAAACCGTTGTTTCTTCGTGATTCAATCTGGTCGCCATTTCCAGTACTATGCCAGAGGAGCAAATCTTCATGGTGGCCATCTCCATCAACTTGAAGGCCACCATGATTGCCCGTGGATAGTTTCCTTTGAACTATGGGTCCATGGTATTAGCTAGTTGGTTTTATCTCTCATGTTTCTTAATAGAATGATCACACGAGCGGCCCTACTTGAGCGTGATCAATCTGATGTAATTTTTCATATGTGTTTATTGGGATATGATGAATTCTCACTTTATGATCACATTTATCCATGAATTCTTTTGAGATCTATTTGGTTAATTTTTAGAGTAATTCTTATTCATACATGATCTCGGATCCATATTTATTTATCTGGCCAAGATATGGTTTGACCTCCAAGAGGGAGTTGTGTATGATAGTCGGGTTCAATCTTGTAAGTAATCTACCGTAGTGACAAAAAAAATGAAAAATGCTTGCATTATATTGTTTCCACTAACGATGAAAATATTTCATGTCACTAGTTGTCGTTTGTATGCAGGGTGAAGAAAATATATCATCAACTTTATTTCACTACTTAATGCAATACTTTGTTTTACTTAAGATGCATCTTGGATAGTAGTCTTAGGGTGGAGTATTAGCTATAAGATGACGATCTATAGATATTGGGACGTCATGCTCATATACTAATTATGTCGTGGATAGTCAACTCATAAATATTGTCATTTTAATCTATCTTCCTCCTATAATCTTACAATCACAATTTAAGTTTTATTCTACTTTCTTCCGCAATCAAATCTTCCGCACACTTGTGCTTTTAGTTCCTTTCTAACTAGCAAAGTTAGTGACATTGAAAACCTCACTAGTTAAGTTGGGGACACAAGGAAGTTTTGTTTTGTATGTGCAAATACTAACTACTAGTTGGAATCTGGTAGCTCTCATGGATTCGATATACCATGAGGTCACTTGATGAAAATTGCTGCGTGCAGCAAACCCTTGCACTTGCGAGCCGAACACCTTTCTAGTTGAGAGGAAGCGGAGTCCCCCATAACTCTACCAAGGATAACCAGATAGCTTTAGCCATTGGAGAACCAAATAACCGGGGCTTAGTTGATACCACATTAGTACAAAATGAGCAACTAGGATTCCCAGTTCAATTTCATTTTATCAGGTTATCCGTAGTAAGAATTGAAATTAGATAGATTTGTCACATGAAAATCTTGATTTTCTGTGGAATGGCAGCTTTCCAGATCAACTTATTATAGCACCAACCAAATCTCTCTTAAACCATCGGTATACATACTTGTGGTAAAACTGCCATTATTATTACGAGCCCCATGACAACTTAGCGGGTGAGGGGTTCTAGGGAATGTTCTACACAATGAAAATAATTATATCCCATTGCTAAAGCAAGTTATCAACCAATCTAGAATGAAATGTGAGCTGAAAGTTTCCAGCAACCAGCTCAACAATGGTAGGCTCATATTTTTGACATATGTCAAAAAGCTGAGGGAATTGGTCACACCTACACGCATATGCGACCCTTTTTGGGTGGCGAGCTATGTGTCCGCCAACTGATGTTTTGAAAAGATTGGTCGGGCCGCGAGCTATCCGATCTATGATGCTTACTGTGCCCTCATTGAAACAAGAGTCTTGCTGCAATTACAAAATTACCCTTATTACAGAAGCATCTCCGGACCAGTGATACCCATCGCCGTTGCAACAAGACCCTTATTGCAAACCTTCATTGCAAAAGGGCCCTTGTTGCATAGCTTATCATGCTCGCAGTCATGTCCCTCCATGCAACCCGATGACCACTGATGTTTCTAAAGCACTAGCGATGTTGCAATATGGTGAGCTTCGTTGCCTCCTATAGTGCAGGAAACCTTGGCACGTTTCGCAGGACAACCACCTCCGCTCCTCATCGCAGTTACTGCAGGAGAGCGGCCCCCACCTCCAGTCAAGTATGGTCTGGTGGTCACCGACGGCGCAAAAAAGACAACATGGGTCTGTCACCAAACCGGTGATGGGCGGTGCCCAGTTCTCGATTTGGTTAAACACATTCACAAGCAGCACACGCTTGCAGCTCCTAGCATGGCATGCCACACCATGCCATGGATTTGGTCACATAGTATTGGGCCGCGCGCTTGGAGCACCGGGGCCTGGCCTGCAACACTAGGCCATGGATTTGGTCCCACAACATTGAGCCACGCGCTTGGAGCACTGGGGCCTGGCCTACTGGACTAACACATTGCAGCAAAGGGAGTCATGGATTTGGCAAACGAGATATCCTAGGCAACTTCGGTCTACCAATCCATGTAACTCCATGTGGTGCATCGCAATGTGTGAGAAGAAAGACAGAATAGGCGAGAGAGATGGACGAGCTTGGTGGCAGCAAGCTGCAGATGAGAAAGCAATGAGGTGTGAGGTAGGGGATGCATGAGGCAACACACGGGGAGGGAATAAGATTTTGACGGTCGTTCACTATGCGAGATAAGGATAAGAGCGATGATGGGCCCCACATGGCTGCGTGGCAAGCTGTGGAAGTGGTGTGTGGGTACAGAGGTGACGCGTTGCACACAACCGAGATGGTCGATGCTCACATTTCTCAGTGCCACGTCCTTCATAACAAGGCATGTGTTGCAACTGCAACATGTGGAATGTTGCAATCCCGGTTGACCTCCCACAAGGGACACGTGTCACGCGCGCGAGGCAACGAGACGAAAATCAGCCGGGTGAACGCTGGTGTTTTCATTTTTTGGCTGCTTTTATTCTTTTTGAAAAATCCTAATAGTTGCGCACTCGCCCTTCAAGTGCAATTTCACGATTGATGAGTGTATGTGGTGTATGTGAGCATCTGCTTTGTTCCGTGTTACAAAAAATACAATTGCACTCACCACACCATACTTTGATAGAGAATTGATTTTAATTTTTTTAGTAAAATAGTCAAATATTTTTGATTTTTTTGGCAACATACTTGGTCTAGCATTACTACGCCCGGTCAAATTTTGGGGACAAAATAACTTGAGCCATATTCCGAGAAAAATACAACAGAATCAACACTATATAAACGCCACTATTCATGGTTTTTGTTGCTGTACTTTTGTTTTTTTCTCTCAGAATACGACATAGCTCATTTTGTCCGGAAATTTAAACGTGAGTATTATGCCAAAGTATGCTTGTCGCAAAAAGATTTCACCTTTTTACTATTTTTCTTTATTTTTTGCTTAGTCGGGTGCGCCTACACCCATGTTCCAAAAATCCGCACAGATGAAAAAAACAAGTTCCACGCATCTTCTTTGAAAATGCCCTGCCTGTCAATGCAAGCAGTACCATTTGTCTATCTGATCACTCTGACGATGCCTGTTGTTCTTTGACGGATCCTCAGCAGCGAGCTACTACGATGCATCAGAGCTTTTGTGTCCTGTGTATTAAGTGTTGTTGCAGGTCTGCCTGTGTGTGGGTTGGAGCTCCATGTAACCACATTAATGAAGGAAATATGCCCTAGAGGTAATAATAAAGTTATTATTTATTTTCTTATATCATGATAAATGTTTATTATTCATGCTAAAATTGTATTAACCGGAAACATAATACATGTGTGAATACATCGACAAATAGAGTGTCACTAGTATGCCTCTACTTGACTAGCTCGTTGATCAAAGATGGTTAAGTTTCCTAACCATAGATATGAGTTGCCATTTGATTAACGGGATCACATCATTAGGAGAATGATGTTATTGACTTGACCCATTCCGTTAGCTTAGCACTTGATCGTTTAGTTTGTTGCTATTGCTTTCTTCATGACTTATACATGTTCCTATGACTGAGATTATGCAACTCCCGTTTACCGGAGGAACACTTTGTGTGCCACCAAACATCACAACGTAACTGAGTGATTATAAAGGTGCTCTACAGGTGTCTCCAAAGGTACTTGTTGGGTTTGCGTATTTCGAGATTAGGATTCGTCACTCCGACTGTCGGAGAGGTATCTCTGGGCCCACTCGGTAATGCACATCACTATAAGCCTTGCAAGCATTGCAACCAATGAGTTAGTTGCGGGATGATGTATTACGGAACAAGTAAAGAGACTTGCCGGTGACGAGATTGAACTAGGTATTGAGATACCGACGATCGAATCTCGTGCAAGTAACATACAGATGACAAAAGGAACAATATATGTTGTTATGCGGTCTGACTGATAAAGATCTTCGTAGAATATGTAGGAGCCAATATGGGCATCCAGGTCCCGCTATTGGTTATTGACCACAGAGGTGTCTCGGTCATGTCTACATAGTTCTCGAACCCGTAGGGTCTGCATGCTTAACGTTCGTTGATGATATAGTACTATGAGTTATGTATGTTGGTGACCGAATATTGTTCGGAGTCCCGGATGAGATCATGGACATGACGAGGAGCTCCGGAATGGTCCAGAGGTAAAGATTCATATATTGGATGATATGGTTTGGCCAAGGGGTCAGGCCCATGGGGCTATAAGTCGGTGCAAAAGGAGTTTTGCGGGGGCCAGGGGGCCAAACGCCGGAGACCCTGGCGTCTGGCCTTGGGCCAGACGCCGAGGCCCATGGCGTCTGGGCTAGACGCCAATGATTGTGGCGTTTGGTCCTGGAGTCCGAGTGGGACTCTTGCCTTTCGGGCAAAACCGACTTTGAGGAGGCTTTTGCTCCAAATTTCGACCCCAGGGCTCAACATATAAATAGAGGGGCAGGGCTAGCACCAAAGACACATCAAGAAACACCAAGCCGTGTGTCGGCAACCCCGTCCCCTCTAGTTTACCTCCGCCATAGTTTTCGTAGTTCTTAGGCGAAGCCCTACGGAGATTGTTCTTCACCAACACCGTCACCACGCCGTCGTGCTGCCGAAACTCATCTAGTACTTCGCCCCTCTTGCTGGATCGAGAAGGCGAGGACGTCACCGAGCCGAACGTGTGTAGAACTCGGAGGTGCCGTGCTTTCGGTACTTGGATCGTTCGGATCGTGAAGACGTACGACTACATCAACCGCGTTGATGTAACGCTTTCGCAAACGGTCTACAAGGGTATGTAGACAACACTCTCCCCTCTCGTTGCTATGCATCACCATGATCCTGCGTGTGCGTAGGAATTTTTTTGAAATTACTACGTTCCCCAACAGTGGCATCCGAGCCTGGTTTTATGCGCTGATGTAATATGCACGAGTAGAACACAAGTGAGTTGTGGGCGATATAAGTCATACTGCTTACCGGCATGTCACACTTTGGTTCGGCGGTATTGTTGGATGAAGCGGCCCGGACCGACATCACGCGTACGCTTTTGCGAGACTGGTTTTACCGCCGTGCTATGCACACAGGTGACTAGCAGGTGTCAGTTTCTCCAACTTTAGTTGAACCGAGTGTGGCTACACCCGGTCCTTGAGAAGGTTAAAACAACATTAACTTGACAAACTATCGTTGTGGTTTTGATGCGTAGGTAAGAACGGTTCTTGCTCAGCCCATAGCAGCCACGTAAAATTTGCAACAACAAAGTAGAGGACGTCTAACTTGTTTTTGCAGGGCATGTTGTGATGTGATATGGTCAAGACATGATGCTAAATTTTATTGTATGAGATGATCATGTTTTGTAACCGAGTTATCGGCAACTGGCAGGAGCCATATGGTTGTCGCTTTATCGTATGCAATGCAATCGCCGTGTAATGCTTTACTTTATCAATAAGCGGTAGCGATAGTCGTGGAAGCATAAGATTGGCGAGACAACAACGATGCTACGATGGAGATCAAGGTGTCGCGCCGGTGACGATGGTGATCGTGAAGGTGCTTCGGAGATGGAGATCACAAGCACAAGATAATGATGGCCATATCATATCACTTATATTGATTGCATGTGATGTTTATCTTTTATGCATCTTATCTTGCTTTGATTGACGGTAGCATTATAAGATGATCCCTCACTAAATTATCAAAGTATAAGCGTTCTTCCTGAGTATGCACCATTGTGAAAGTTCTTCGTGCTGAGACACCATGTGATGATCAGGTGTGATAGGCTCTACGTTCAAATACAACGGGTGCAAAACAGTTGCACACGCGAAATACTCAGGTTAAACTTGACGATCCTAGCATATAACAAATATGGCCTCGGAACACGGAGACCGAAAGGTCGAGCGTGAATCATATAGTAGATATGATCAACATACTGATGTTCACCATTGAAACTACTTCATATCATGTGATGATCGGACATGGTTTAGTTGATTTGGATCACGTGATCACTTAGAGGATTAGAGGGATGTCTATCTAATTGGGAGTTCTTAAGTAATATGATTAATTGAACTTAAATTTATCATGAACTTAGTCCTTGTAGTATTAGCATATCTATGTTGTAGATCAATAGCTCGCGTTTAGCTCCCCTGTTTTATTTTTGATATGTTCCTAGAGAAAACTAAGTTGAAATATGTTAGTAGCAATGATGCGGATTGGATCCATGATCTAAGGTTTATCCTCATTGCTGCATAGAAGAATTATGTCCTTGATACACCGCTAGGTGACAAACCTATTGCAGGAGCAGATGCAGATGTTATGAACGGTTGGCTAGCTCAATATGATGACTACTTGATAGTTTAGTGCACCATGCTTAAACAGCTTAGAATCGGGACTTCAAAGACGTGTTGAACGTCATGGACCATATGAGATGTTCCAGGAGTTGAAGTTAATATTTCAAGCAAATACCCGAGTTGAGAGATATGAAGTCTCCAACAAGTTCTATAGCTAAAAGATGGAGGAGAATAGCTCAAGCAGTGAGCATGTGCTCAGATTGTCTGGGTACTACAATCGCTTGAATCAAGTGGGAGTTAATCTTCCAGATAAAATAGTGATTGATAGAATTCTCTAGTCACCATCACCAAGTTAGTAGAACTTCGGGATGAACTATAATATGCAAGGGATAACGGAAACGATTCCCAAGCTCTTCGTGATGCTGAAATCGACGAAGGTAGAAATCAAGAAAGAGCATCAAGTGTTGATGATTAACAAGACCACTTGTTTCAAGAAAAGGGCAAAGGAAAAGAAAGGGAACTTCAAGAAGAACAACAAGCAAGTTGCTGCTCAAGTGAAGAAGCCCAAGTCTGGACCTAAGCATGAGACTAAGTGCTTCTACTGCAAAGGGACTGGTCACTGGAAGCGGAACTACCCCAAGTTTTTGGCGGATGAGAAGGATGGCAAAGTGAACAAATGCTATATTTGATATAGATGTTATTGATGTGTACTTTACTAGTGTTTATAGCAACCCCTCGGTATCTGATACTGGTTCAGTTGCTAAGAATAGTAACTCAAAACGGGAGTTGCAGAATGAACAGAGACTAGTTAAGGGTGAAGTGACGATGTGTATTGGAAATGGTTCCAAGATTGATATGATCATCATCGCACACTCCCTATACTTTCGGGATTAGTGTTAAACCTAAAATAAATGCTATTTAGTGTTTGCGTTGAGCATGAATATGATTGGATCATGTTTATTGCAATACGGTTATTCATGTAAGTTAGAGAATAATTGTTGTTCTGTTTACATGAATAAAACCTTCTATGGTCATACACTCAATGAAAATGGTTTGTTGGATCTCGATCGTGGTGATACACATTTTCATAATATTGAAGCCAAAAGATGCAAAGTTAATAATGATAGTGCAAATTATTTGTGGCATTGTCGTTTAGGTCATATTGGTGTAAAGCGCATGAAGAAAATCCATGCTGATGGGGTTTTGGAATCACTTGATTATGAATCAGTTGGTGCTTGCGGACCATGCCTCATGGGCAAGATGACTAAGACTCCGTTCTCCGGAACAATGGAGCGAGCAACAGATTTGTTGGAAATCATACATAGAGATGTGTGTGGTCCGATGAATATTGAGGCTCGCGGCGGGTATCATTATTTTCTGATCTTCATAGATGATTTGAGAAGATATGAGTATATCTACTTGATGAAACACAAGTCTGAAACATTTGAAAAATTCAAAGAATTTCAGAGTGAAGTGGAGAATCATCGTAACAAAAATAAAAGTTTCTACAATATGATCGCAGAAGTAAAATATTTGAGTTACGAGTTTGGCCTTCAGTTAAAACAATGTGAAATAGTTTCACTACACATGCCACCTGGAACACCACAGTGTAATGGTGTGTCCAAACATCGTAACCGTACTTTCTTAGATATGGTGCGATCTATGATGTCTCTTACCAATTTACCACTATAGTTTTGGGGTTATGCATTAGAGACAGCTACATTCACGTTAAATAGGGCACCATCTAAATCCGTTGAGACGACACCGTATGAACTATGGTTTGGCAAGAAACCTAAGCTGTCGTTTCTTAAAGTTTGAGGTTGCAATGCTTATGTGAAAAAGTTTCAACCTGAAAATCTCAAACCCAAATAGGAGAAGTGCGTCTTCATAGGATACCCAAAAGAAAATGTTGGGTACACCTTCTATCACAGATCCGAAGGCAAGATATTCATTGCTGAGAATAGATCCTTTCTAGAGAAGGAGTTTCTCTCGAAAGAAATGAGTAGGAGGAAAGTAGAACTTGATGAGGTAACTGTACCTGCTCCCTTATAGGAAAGTAGTTCATCACAGAAATTTGTTCCTGTGACTACTAGTGAGGAAGCTAATGATGATGATCATGTAACTTCAGATCAAGTTACTACCGAACCTCATAGGTAAACCAGAGTGAAATCCGCACCAGAGTGGTACGGTAATCCTATTATGGAGGTCATGTTACTTGACCATGACGAACCTACGAACTATGAGGAAGCGATGATGAGCCCAGATTCCGCGAAATGGCTTGAGGCCATGAAATCTGAGATGAGATCCATGTATAAGAACAAAGTATGGACTTTGAATTGACTTGCCCAAAGATCAGCGAGCCATTGAGATATAATGGATCTTCAAGATGAAGACGGACGCTGGGAGTAGTGTTACTATCTACAAAGCTAGAATTGCCGCAAAAGGTTTTCGACAAGTTCAAGGTGTTGACTACGATGAGAGTTTCTCACTCGTATCTATGCTTAAGTCTGTCTAAATAATGTTAGCAATTGCCACATTTTATGAAATCTGGCAAATGGATAAACAAAACTACATTCCTTAATGGATTTATTAAAAAAGAGTTGTATATGATGCAACAAGAAAGTTTTGTCAATCCTAAAAGTGCTAACAAAATATGCAAGCTCCAGCGATCCATCTATGGACTGGTGCAATCATCTCGGAGTTGGAATATACGCTTTGATAAGTTGATCAAAGCATATAGTTTTATACAGACTTGCGGTGAAGCCTGTATTTACAAGAAAGTGAGTGAGAGCACTACAACATTTCTGATAAGTATATGTGAATGACATATTGTTGATCGGAGATAATATAGAATTATTCTGCAAAGCATAAAGGAGTGTTTGAAAGGAGTTTTTCAAAGAAAGACCTCAGTGAAGCTGCTTACATATTGAGCATCAAGATCTATAGAGATAGATCAAGACGCTTGATAAGTTTTTCAATGAGTACACACATTGACAAGATTTTGAAGAAGTTCAAGATGGAACAGTCAAAGAAAGAGTTCTTGCCTGTGTTACAAGGCGTGAAACTGAGTAAGACTCAAATCCCGACCACGGCAGAAGATAGAAAGAGAATGAAAGTCATTCCCTATGCCTTGGACATAGGTTCTATAAAATATGCCATGCTATGTACCAGATCTATTGTATACCCTACACTGTTTTTGACAAGGGAGTACAATAGTGATCTAGGAGTATATCATTGGACAGCGGTCAAAATTATCCTTAGTGGAATAAGTATATGTTTCTCGATTATGGAGGTGACAAAAAAAGGGCTCATCGTAAAGGGTTACTGTTGGGGATATTACTACTGGGCGTAAACCGGCCTATCTGGGCCGAGTTAACTTCGTCAGTAGTTAAGTAAGTTAAAGCCCAAGAAGACAGAGGAGGGCTCAAGGCCCATGGTCGGCTCAAGGCCTGCAACCGTAAACCGGCGTTAGTAGTTAACCTGTATTGTAAGTTAGGAATAAGAAGAGACCAAACCGGACACATCTATGAGCCGGTATTGGGACTCCGTAAGCCGACGAGAGTCACCCGTGTATATAAGGGGATGACCCGGCGGTGGTTCAAGGACAACAGACAACAACTCGAGACATAGGCGAAGCTTGTTTGCTCCCTAGTCATCGAAACCCCATCAATTCCATCACAACTAGACGTAGGCTTTTACCTTCATCGAAGGGGCCGAACTAGTATAAATTCTCTTGCGTCCTTGTGTCCGCTTTAACCCCTTCAAGATAACCCGTCGCGATGGCTCCACGACTAAGTCCTTTCTCTAGGACATCTGCCGTGACAAAACCACGACAGTTGGCGCCCACCGTGGGGCTATCGCACGATGGTTTCCGGTTCTTGGAGGGCTGCTTTGAAGGACTCGAGGGCTACGCTGTAGGCCGGATGACTAAGAGTCGTCGCGGCAAGCTCTACATCGACGATGCAGGCTGGGGCCCCGAGGCCGGCTCAATTGAGTACGGGTACCGGGTCCCCTTTGGTAGCATTCACGTTTTCATTTGTAAGATCGGTGAACCGGGCCCTGAGCCGGACATCTGCACCGACCTCGTCGAGACGGCTCAGCGTGCGAAATCCACCCGGGTTAAACCGGCCATGAAGCGTGCCTTCATGGGAGTCATCCATGGAGGAAGTTATGAGGACGGATCGGAATTTCGCGGGGCCACTGTCATTTGTTCCGGTGACAAATCTTCGACCGGAGAAACCGAATCTCTTTATCAGCTACAAGATGTCCGGATTGGGAGCTGTTCCGATGGCGACAGTATTCCGGACCCCTCTGATCTGCCCAACCGGGTTGGAATATCCACGGCCGGAACACAAGCAGCGCTTCATTCTTCGACAGCTGCGGCAACGATCTCCGGTTCAGCAGCGACGACGGCTGCCGGGGCAGGAGGCCCTGTGCGCCCGCCGGCTCAGGTGCTATCAGAACTATTTGATGCGTTGGCTGTGCTTATGGCGGAAGTTAGTCTGCCAGACCAGGACGTTCACAACACGGAGATTGCAAAGGTAAAGGAACAGATCACCCAGGCCAAGGCGGATCTGGCGTCTGAGGACACCAGGATGGCCGCAGAGTGGGCCGCTTTAGACGCACAAGCCTACAGGCTTATGTTGGACCAGAGCACATCGCATGAAGTCATGAGGAGGAAGCACCGATCTCGCTTACCTCCAGTTTTTGAGGCCAGAGACCTTTTCAACACTCCAGGACCAAGAGCCGGCAATCCGCTGGAGGGGAACCGGGCAGAAGCCCCTGGGACCGGTGCACCGATTCAGCCTCGTCAGATGGACCCGCCTCTTCAAAACACCGTTATACCTCAGGATGCTTTGACACCTCCGGGTCACTACTCCAACCCAATGGACAATCTTGTTGCCGCTGCTGCACGGATGGAGGCCATTCCAATTGAAGGTGACTCGCCGCAGGCAGTAGAGACGCGACGGGTCAAGGAACTTCTGAGGACAGCTTTGGCCCAACAGGAAGCGTACTCGTACAACCGCGACCGGATCCACTCGATCCCCCGTCCAAGCCGGAGCTATAGCAGACATATGGATGAACCAGCAGTGTCGAGTAATGAACGACGTGGAGCACAACATGGCAACAACCCGACGGGTGGTGCTGATGACGCTCAGGAAGTGGTGAACCGGGCCCGAGCGCGCAGGGAGGCCGAGTTAGCCGCACAGCATCAGGCTCGGCAGCTCACGCCGGTTCGTCCAACCATCTCGATCGAACCTGGTGTTACTTCTAGTTCTTTGGGGGTGCCTTGCCTTATCCCTGCTTTACGCAACGTGCGCCTGCGCAAGGATTTCAAAGGCCCGCGCAAGGTACCAAATTACACGGCGGATCAACCTCCAGAGACATGGGTGGAGAGCTAAGATGGCCATGGAGATGCTTGATGTGGATGACACGGCGTGTGCGAAATACTTCACCATGATGCTTGAAGGAATGGCCCGTACTTGGTTAAAAAGCTTGCCAGCTAATTCTATCAGTTCATGGGCCCAATTACGAGCCCGGTTTATCAGCAATTTCAAGGATACCTGTAAACAGCCTATGTCGATAGTGGACTTAGCTGCATGCGTCTAGGAGGAAGGAGAATTAATGACTCATTGAGTGCGCCGGGTTTCACAAGTGTTGCACTCCTCAGACCACATCAACACTGACACCACAGTATTACCCTAGAAGGCAACTGTCGGTTTGGGCCCCTGAAGTTGAAATTGGGACGGATGAAGCGTCATTGCACCGACATGGGGACCCTCATGGCCGCTTTGGTGAAATATGCTGATTCTGATAGTACCAAGGATCCTGAATCTGATGATGACAAGATAGGGAAAGGGAAGAAGAACAGCAGCTCCAAAGGTCAGCAGCATCACTGGGTAGGCAATGGCGGAGGAGGAAAGCGTAAAGCGGATGGTAACATGGACTTTGTGGCTAATACCAACGCACAGGACAATGGCCAGCGACGCAATGGTAGGCCGAAAAATCGTAATGGAGCACCCAACCCTAACCCAAACCGCCTAAACTATCTGCTAAGCCAGCCCTGTCCAAGACATGGGACGAAGGAGGCGCCAGCAAACCACCTTTGGAAAGATTGCTTTATTATGCAGGAGTTCAAGAATTCTAATAATTTCCGGTATGATCACGAATCTGGCGGTGGCTCAGGATCCGGGTCGGATTACGGTGGAGGAAGTTCCGGTTCAGGATTTAATGGTAATCCGGGCGGACATAATGGTCAAAATAGTCAGAACAACCAGGGTGGTTACAACCAACAGCAGCAACAGTTAGGTTACCAGAGCAACCCAAAGCAGTTGAGTAGTGGGCAGTACCATGTCTTCACCACTAGCTTGGACAAGAGAGACCGGAAGGTTCAGAGGCGGGCAGTCAACTCTGTTGAACCGGCCATACCCCGTTATCTACGTTGGTCTGAACAGCCAATCATATGGAGCAGAGAGGATCACCCACCCCAGGTCGATAATCCGGGTCAGTTGGCTCTGGTGATGGCGCCTCAGGTGGGAGGTTATAAGTTCACCAAGGTGCTCATGGATGGAGGGAGCAGCATTAACATCCTGTACTATGAGACCTTCCATCGTATGGGACTAACAGATAAGAATCTCAAACCGTCTAATACAGTATTCCATGGTGTAGTGCCTGGCAGATCAGCATATCCCGTTGGTAAGATAGCTCTTGAAGTGGCCTTTGGGGATGATCATGATTCCAGGTCGGAGACATTGACGTTTGAAGTGGTGAAAGTCCAAAGTCCATATCATGCCCTGTTTGGGCGACCGGCCTACGCCAAGTTTATGGCTCGGCCCTGTTATGTGTATTTGCAGCTCAAGATGCCGGGTCACAAGGGGACAATAACGGTTCACGGAAGCCACAAAATCGCTTTGGAATGCGAGGAAGGAGATGCGGCTTATGCAGAGTCGGTTTGTGCCACCAAGGAATTGAAGTACTATAAAGACAATGTTGATCAAGCGGACATGACTCCGTTGAAGAAGCCAACTACGGAGCATGATCCGGCCCTGAAGTTCAAATCGGCAGCAGAAACTAAGCTTGTTGACTTCGTACCTGGCGATTCGTCCAAGCAGTTCAGCATCAGTGCCAACTTGGATCCGAAATAGGAAAGCGCGCTCATCGAGTTCATCCGTGAGAATCGGGACATTTTCGCATGGAAGCCCTCCGACATGCCAGGTGTACCGAGGCAACTCGCTGAGCACACACTTAATGTGGATCCTAAATATAAACCGGTGAAACAGTTCCTCCGCCGGTTTAACGAAGAAAGACGCAAGGCGATTGGAGAAGAGGTAGCCAGGCTCTTAGCAGCTGGCTTTATTGTTGAAGTTTTTCACCCTAAGTGGCTTGCCAATCCGGTGCTGGTCCTCAAGAAAAACGGCACCTGGCGCATGTGTGTGGATTACACAGATCTTAATAAAGCTTGTCCAGCAGATCCTTTTACCCTCCCCCGTATTGATCAAATTATTGATGCTACGGCGGGTTGTGAGCGTTTAAGTTTTTTGGATGCGTATTCTGGCTATCATCAGATCAAAATGGCAGTTAAGGACCAGGAGAAGACAACATTTATAACTCCCTTTGGAGCCTTCTGCTATGTGTCTATGCCCTTCGGGCTCAAGAGTGCCCAGGCAACTTACCAACGGTGTGTACAAAATTGTCTTCACAAGCAGATTGGCCGTAATGTACATGCTTACGTGGATGATATCGTGGTTAAATCCAGGGAGAAGGAGACTCTGATTGATGATTTGAAGGAAACCTTTGATAACCTGAGAACATACAAGATGATGCTTAATCCGGACAAGTGTGTCTTTGGTGTACCGGCGGGCAAGCTATTGGGTTTTCTAGTGTCCAACAGGGGAATTGAGGCTAATCCGAAGAAGATCATGGCTATCACCTCCCTGGCTAAACCGAAGTGTATCAACGATGTTCAACGCCTGGCAGGCCGGATTGCTGCGCTAAGCCGGTTTATCAGTCGCCTGGGTGAGAAGGCAATCCCTTTGTATCAGATGTTGAAAAAGACGGATCAGTTTGTCTGGAGTTCTGCTGCTGATGAAGCATTTGAGGACTTAAAGCGGCAATTGGCCAATCCGCCTGTGCTCGCCGCTCCCATTGACAAGGAGCCGTTACTGCTATATGTTGCTGCTAATGTTCGGGCGGTCAGCATAGCTATTGTGGTGGAGCGAAAGGAGGCAGGTAAGGAGCATCCGGTTCAACGTCCGGTCTATTATATCAGCGAGGTGCTCATTGAGTCCAAGCAAAGGTATCCGCATTAGCAGAAGCTGGTGTATGGAGTTTTTATGGCAAGCCGGAAGCTTAAACAATATTTCCAAGGGCACTCAATTACGGTGGTCAGTTCTGCTCCTTTGGGAGATATCATACAGAACCGGGAAGCAAATGGCCGGATTGCAAAGTGGGCCATAGAGCTGGGGCCGTACGGTTTGAAGTATGTGCCTCGGACAGCGGTTAAGTCTCAAGCACTTGTTGATTTCATTAATGATTGGACGGAAATGCAAGCACCTGAAGAAAAGCCGGATCATACGTATTGGACCATCCATTTTGACGGATCCAGGCAGTTGGAAGGCTCGGGGGCTGGAGTCGTATTAACTTCCCCACGAGGTGATAAGTTTTGTTATGTTCTCCGTTTAATGTTCCCTTGTACTAACAATGCAGATGAGTATGAAGCCTTGCTCCATGGTCTCCGGATGGCTAAGGAGATGAATCTAAGTCGAGTTAAGTGCTTCGGTGACTCGGACCTTGTGGCTCAGTGTCACAGCCCTAGAATTGTTTGCAATAGTTACATAAGAGAGCATCCATGCATCATGTCTAAATTCTAAAAGTTGAATTGAGGTTAGTTCAAACCCTCAGAAATCACTTCAGAAATAATCAACATTAAAAATCTTTTTAAATGAGTCCAAGGAAATGTTCCTGTTATTCTGTAAAAATACTGGCAAGAGGTAAAATTCAAACCAATATTTTTGGAGTTGGAATTTGATCTTGTTTGAGTTCCACTTCAATTAACTTGGCTAGATATTGCATTAGGTGAATTCAGTACCTTAACATGACATGTCATTCATGTGAATGTGCATTGCATTGATTGTGTTCCTTCTTTGCTAGTCGGTGGTTGTCCCCCCTCAGTAGACGTATGTTCCGACGATGAGTTTGATGACACCGATGAAGAGCTACTATCTTCAGAAGTGCCAGGCAAGCAAAAACCCCTTGTTCATTCCGATACAATCCCACTCTCTCGCTCCTACTCTCTTTTACTGCATTAGGACAACACCGTTTCAATTGTTACATGCTGCGGTAGCTGAACCCCTTTCCTCTGCATGACCTGTCATTGCCACAGTAAATAGATGAAACCCACTAGCATGAGTAGGAGTTGTTTGAGCCCTGATGTGCCTACTCATTCATGCTTGCTTGTCATGCCTGCTACTGCTTAGAGTTGAGTCAGGTCTGATTCATCGGGGATGAGTTGAAATGGTGTTGAACATGTCCTACTGTGTGTGAGCTAAGTGTGTGAACACGATTTGGTAAAGGTAGCGGTGAGAGGCCATGTAGGAGTACATGGTGGGTTGTCTCATTGCAGCCGTCCTCAGGAACTGAGTTCTGTGTTTGTGATCCATGAACAGTTACTACCACACATTGGAATGCTTAAGTGCCCCTCTCGACTTATTAATCAACCTGATCTCTGTCCAGGAGTTGCAACTAGTTTCTGGTGTTTGTAGGTAGTGTTAGTAGTCTACCAAGTGGTACCCGGTACAGGTGGGCTTGGGACAGACTAGGCACAGTGGCACGGTGTACCAAGTGCCACTCGGATGGTGGGCTTGGGAACCCTGCACACATTGTTTGGGGCCGTGAGCAACACCCCGGCCAGATCTCCTTGCGGATGGAACCCGAATAGGCAATAAACCTGGACTAGAGACTTGTTGGTTAGTCAGGTCATGGCCGACTCCCTCGCCAGGCCTCCGCTTGAAGGTTGCCGAGATACACGATGTGTACATGGTGGTAAGTGGCGAGAGCGTGTGTGAAGAAGTACACCCCTGCAGGGATATCATTATCTATTCGAATAGCCGGATTCCTCGGATATGGAAACTTGGACCCCTTTCATAGTTCATAGACAAGTGAAAGTGGATACTCTAAAATGCGCAAGATAAGCGTGAGTGCTATGGATGGCGTTCTCATAGGGAGACGGGAGCGGATCCATAGTGGAGTATTGATATGGTGAATATGTGGACTCGTGTGCGCCACCTCAAAAGAGTTACTTGCAGTTGTAGTTCAGGTTAGCCATTGAGTCAAAGCTGGCTTGCTGCAGTCAAACTCCACCACCTCTTTGTTGATACTGATGCATATGTAGTTAGTTCTAATGTAAGTCTTGCTGGGTACAATTGTACTCATGTTTGCTTAATTTATGTTTTGCAGAGAGACTTCAGTCTCGCTAGTAGTTCCGTGTGGACTTCGATGTTTAGCTTGATACCTCAGCTACGATCTTGTGCCTCGGCAGGATCTTGTAGATAGTCAGGCTCCTCAGCCTTCTTCATTTTTAGTTGTATGTACTCAGACAAGTTAAGCTTCCGCATGTGCTTTGACTTGTATGCTCTGAATGTTGGGTCATGAGACCCATGTTTGTAATATCTCGCTCCTCTGAGCCTAATGAATAAATACTTGAGTCATAGAGTTATGTTGTGATGCCATGTTGTATTTACACATATCGAGCATATTGTGTGTATGATTGAAATGCTTGGTATGTGTGGGATCCGACAACCTAGTTGTTTATCCTTGGTAGCCTCTCTTATGGGGAAATGTAGTCTTGTGCTTCCATGAGCCATAGTAGTCCGATACAACCCGGTTCACCGGAGTCCTACTAGCCCAGCACTACTGCTCAGGACACTTGACTGTACGGCATGTGTTTCACTTCGTTCTTGTGTCTGTCCCTTCGGGGAAATGTCACGCGGTGACATCCGGAGTCCTGCCTAGCCTGCTACAGCCCGGGTTCCCGGAGTCCTGTTAGCCCAGTGCTACAGCCCGGATTCACACGCTGCTGACCGACATGCTCGATGTGATACATGTATGCCTGTCCCCATAGGTTGGTGCCACTTTGGGTTCACGACTAGCCATGTCGGCCCGGGTTCTCTGTCATATGGATGCTAGCGACACTATCATATACATGAGCCAAAAGACGCAAACGGTCTCGTGCCATAGTAAGGCGACACCCGTGAGGTGTTACATGCTAGATCGATGTGACTTGGAATCAGGATCCTAACACTCAGCAAGTGTCTGGCACTTGGGACTCCAAGGACCCACTCATGGCAACATATCGTCATGAGGTGGATACTGTCGCAGGTTATTTCAAAGGCTATCAGGTGGACCACGTGGATCGGCGGAAAAATGAAGCGGCAGACGCTTTAAGCCGGCTGGGCTCTCAGCGCAAACCGGTCCCACCCAATGTTTTTCTGGATGTGCTGCACAACCCGTCGGTCAAGATCCCTGGTGAAGAGGATTTGGCTATTCCTGATCCGAAGGCTCAATTGGTGGCGGCTCTTCATGTTATTCCAGATTGGACGCTTCCTTACCTGGTGTACAAGAACCGGGGTGAGTTACCAGAGGATGAGATTCTAGCCCGGTAGATAATCCGGCAATCCAAGTCCATGGCTATCATCAACGGCGAGTTGCATCATTGCAGTATATCAGGAGCTTTTCAATGTTGCATGTCTCCTGAAGAAGGCCGTGAAATTTTGCGTGAGATCCACGAAGGAGATTGTGGTCACCATGCCGGTTCAAAGTCTCTGGTGGCTAAAGCGTTTTGCCATGGTTTTTATTGGTTAACTGCTCATGCTGATGCGGAGGATCTGGTCAGACGATGTGATGGTTGCCAAAGGTTTTCAAGGCGTGCTCATGTACCGGCTCAAGAATTGAGAATGATTCCAATTACTTGGTCGTTTGCGACTTGGGGGCTGGATATGGTTGGGCCTTTCAAAAGGTCCAAAGATAAGAAGACCCACCTCCTGGTGGCGGTTGACAAGTTTACAAAGTGGGTGGAGGCAGAACCTGTTAGCAAGTGTGATGCGGCCACGGCGGTTCAGTTCATCAAAAAGGTGATTTTCCGGTTTGGCTTTCCGCACAGTATTATCACAGATAATGGTACCAATTTGTCCAAAGGTGCTATGAAGGAGTTCTACGAACGTGAGCACATCTGGCTTGACGTTTCATCAGTGGCACATCCACAGTCCAATGGTCAAGCAGAAAGAGCTAATCAAGAGATCTTGAGAGGCATCAAGCCCCGGCTCATGGTTCCTTTGCAGAGAACGCCGGGTTGTTGGGTAGAAGAATTACCATCTGTGTTATGGAGCATCAATACAACACCCAACAGATCAACAGGATACACACCGTTCTTCATGGTTTATGGAGCGGAGGCGGTTCTCCCCAGTGATATCCGTCATGATTCACCTCGTGTCACGGCTTATATTGAAGCGGACAACGAGACAGCACGGCAAGATGCTTTGGACCGGTTGGATGAAGAGGGTGACATCGCAGCCGCCCGATCGGCGATTTACCAGCAGGATCTTCGTCGTTATCATAGTCGCTGGGTCAGAACCAGAACCTTTCAGGAAGGAGATTTGGTGCTTCGGCTCATCCAAGATCAGACTGATATGCATAAGTTATCCCCACCTTGGGAGGGGCCTTTCATGGTCAGCAAGAATCTGCACAACGGGTCGTACTATCTGATCGATATTCGAGAGCATAAGGACTCACGTACATCAGAGGAGGAGACTAACAGGCCGTGGAATATAGCTCATATTCGGCCTTACTATACCTGAGCCATTGGCTATACTTATGTACATATTACGACAATGTATATATTATGATTAAATATAATAAACCAGAACCTCAGCTAAAGTGGGGTATCTGTTCTTTTACATCATGTGAGGTTACACGGAGTTGCTCTAAAGCGGCCTCCGGTTTACCCCTTGAGTTCGCTTTGCTAAAAGCATCGTGTTATATCACTTGGAGGATTGGTCGTGTCCGAACCAATACCATGCCTCTTGATAGGCGAGAGCCACCAGATCACTTGGGGACTTGGTCATGTCTGAACCAGTCATGCCTCTTGATCGGCCTAAGGCCACAGAATCACTTGGGGGCTTGGTCGAACCCGAACCATGACCATGCCATTTGGTCGGCATAAATGCCACGGTTTCATTTGGGGACCTAGCTGACTAGAACCGTAGTTACACCTAACGGGAGCTTGGTCGTGTTTGGCCATGGTAACGCCATTTGATCAGCTTAAATAAACCTTTTTTGGCAAACGGTTTTGTCGTTGCTTTTGCTTCACACTTTTCTTTGAAGGTTTTTTTTGCTTTTCATTGTGTTTTTTAAACCGACAAAGTTTTTTAACCAATCAATTGACGGAACACAGTTCACGTCAATCCGGAGACTATTTGTCCGGTTTGATCCTTGTTGTTAACATC
Organism: Triticum urartu; assembly: GCF_003073215.2. Taxonomy (NCBI): domain Eukaryota; kingdom Viridiplantae; phylum Streptophyta; class Magnoliopsida; order Poales; family Poaceae; genus Triticum; species Triticum urartu. The sequence continues at coordinate 496,899,853 of NC_053027.1, read as the reverse complement.
CTCTTATGGAGTAACACGGTGTTTATTATAACCCGGCATGGTTTACATGGTAAACCAGCGTCATATATATATACAGGAGCTGTTATCTCCTCCAACAGTGTGGGTTTGCAAAACTCCGCTTCAAGATTGGCCAAGCCAACTTCACACTCAACGATGGCAGGTATTATGTATCTCAAAAATTTGATCATATACTTAAAATTTTGTTTTGGATGTTTTGATTTCATATATACAGACATCATATTCCGCCTGACGGTACAACTGCGGTGGCACTTGACGAATTTCTCATTTCAGAAAGTGTTTTGGAAAGTTCATTACCACAGGAAGAACAAGTTATGCACGAAGGCATATCAACATCAAAGGTATCAGCTAGCCTATTACAAGGCAACATGGTGCCCATAATAATATAATTGTTTTTCACAAAGGAGAGGCAGTTTTAAAACCGGCTTCCGGTTCAAGCTTGGTCACCAGCCTGGCCTGATGGTTGTGGGTCATCCTGCGCCGCTTTAGCTTCCGTTTCTCTACCCAGTGGCTGGAAATCCACAGTTGTCCAGTCGATTCCCATTAATGCTTGAAAAACAGCTTCATCATGGATCAGCAATGACGGGTCAATATCGGGAGCGTAAGTATGCTTACGGATTGGAGGGATCAGATTCTCCGATTCATGGATTGGTGCAGCTATTCGCTTGTTCTGACTGTCATATTGCGCTTGATAATGAGACAAGTCTGCTTCCTCAGCCAACTGACAAGCTAGTGGACGTACCTCCCGGTTTATTGCTCGCAGATCCGCTTCACCAAATTCTGACCCGTCTTCGTTCAAGCTGGGATAGCCCTGAGCCGCTTCAATAGGATCAAAATCCGGCACCCAGGCTTTTGCCCGGATTAAGGCATTGATTGCACTGGTTCGAGCAGCAGATTTCTTCAGCTCTTCAACCCGGGCAGGAAGCACTGACAGTTTCATCAGAGTATCTTGAATCAAAGTGGGCGCCGGTTTGTTATGAGACGCGGTACAGATGATCCGCTGGGCACCAGTATACAATTGTTCAACCAATGTATAGGCGGCTTTCAATTTCTTCCGCACATCTGACCCCAAGTGACCAATGCGTGTCCCTGAAATACCATAAAGGGTTAATAAACCGGTGACTCTGTAAGAAGGCAGAGCCAATTCAGAAGGCAAGCTGGCTTACCAAAGATAGCAATGGTCATGGCATGAACGTGCCGCTTTATGCTGGTCAGTTCATCCGTCACTGGTTTTAGTGCAGCCTCGGCATCCTCTGCTCGTTTGATCAAAGCGGACTTTTCAGTGGCCTAATCTGCCCGTTTCTTCTTGAAGTTCTCCTTAAGTTGTTCCATGGCGCTTAAAGCACTGGCCAATTCCTCTTTTGCTTTGGAGGTTTCAGCCTGTTGGGTTTTCAGGTTTTCTTGAAGATCGATGACTTGGTTTTCTTTCGTCTTCAGCTCCGCCTGCATGCATACAGATATATGTTTCAACAAATCAATGGAAGGATTCAAGTACCAACCACATAACAAGTTATGCGCTTAGCACTTGGGGGCTAATGCATATTCAATCTTCATCTTTCAATTGTTTACAAAGTCCCAAGATCAATACAAGTATTCAACTTGGCACTTGGGGGCTAATGGCTATTTGATCATATATATTCTGATGCGGCAGTTTCAATTACTTAAAGTACCGGTTTAACTACGCTAAGTTGAACCGGCCCTTGGGGGCTACATCAGCAAATTTCAAAGCATCAAGATTTATATTATTAAGTCCCGGTTTGAAAGAATATTTCAAACCGGCCCTTGGGGGCTAGGAGAGTCAGCAAGAATGGAAGCATACAAGTAGGAAGGAGCATATGGAAGTTACCTCATATTTATCTTTCATCATATTTACCAGACCGGCTTCGTAGTCACGGCTGGTATACAGCCGGTTCAGATAGCCGGAATGGATATCTTGGGCGTTCAGAGCAGCGTAAGTCGTCAGATCAGCGTTCCACTTGCCTTTGCCAAAGGCAGCAAATTCTTCCTTGGCAGAATGTTTGGATAAAGCGACAGGATTGCTTGGCTCAGTATGGCCAGTGCCAGTAATGACAACCTCATCATCCTTGGTACCGCCGGTTTGCACTGGAGCTGTTGGCTTGTCAGTAGGTTTTGCTGGACCAGTGGAGCTTTCAATCCGGATGGAACCTGTGGGCTGATGGATAGGACCTGAGGTATCAGTAGGTCTCTCTTCAGCAATAAGATCATCATCTTGCTGCGGTGTTGGGAATATCCTTAGGAATAGCCGCTTCAGCATTGGGTGTCTTGTCTGCTTCAAGAACGACATCTTCTTCGGCCTCTTTGTCCAGGCGGGCTTTCTTGCTTGGCCTAGGTTTGGCCCTGAGAAGAATAATAAAATCAAATACAACATATGTTCTAAGGCAACGTACTGCAAACATCACAATAAGTATAGCTTACCCAAGCACCGTTTTAAGCAGTGGGAGCTGAGTAGCCGAGGACTCGCCAGAAGATGAGTGGGAAGTAACCTGGTAATCGGAGTCAGACGGATTAAGAGGTTGACGAAAGCAGCCCGCTTTAGGACAAGCACTGACAAGCAAATTAGAGACCTCTGAATGGCGTTTCCGAACTAGACTATTCGGTAAACCAGCGGAGTTAACTACCTGGCCGCTGTGCCGGGTTGTGCGACGAGCTTCGTGTTGTTGGGTCTTCATAAGAAATGTAGGATCCAAATAAGCAAGAGGATGAGAAAATTTAACTTTCCAGTTTGCCTGGTGGATTTTTTGTGAAGGCAAAGTTTCTGAATCGGAAGAGAGAATAATTACCTCTGCAACATCCGCGTGGCTGGCTTCGGCATCATCCTGACAAATATCATCATCAATAAGACGTATGAAAAATAAACCAAGTGAGTCAAGCTCTACCTCAAAGTCTGGATTATCCACATCATCATCAGCGGCCGGATTAGAAGATGCAGTGGTTCTTTTCCTGTGGGCAGTCTTCTTCACAGCTTTAGTCTTTTGCCGGGTTGCTCTTTCCGGTTTGTCTGGTTTTTCTGGTTTCTCCTGCGGCAGTTTTTTGCTCCAAAACGGATCATTGCCCTGATTATGCAGACATTGATATTAAGAACAATGACCAGACATATCAATAACAGATTCAGCAAAGAGAAAAATCAAAGTCTTACAGCTGGCGGTTTGTTGGTGGCATAGAAGGGAAGCAGGCCGGTTCTAGCGCAGACGTGTTCCGGTTCATTCAGTATCTTATGCACAGCCTCTGTGATTTCTTCATCAGAGAGCTGGAGTTTTGAATGTCGCAGTGGGTCATCAACACTGTCAGTATACTCGCACATCAAACCAGAGCGCTGACTAAGGGGCAGTATGCTCCATGATATCCAACAGCGAGCAAGATCAACCCCTGTTAAACCGTTGGCCATAAAGGCTCTGAGCTTTGACAGCTGGGGAGCATATTTGCTTCTCTCCTGGGCAGTCAATCTTTGAGGAAAAGGGTGTGTATTGCTGAGCCGCTCCGAACGAAAGCCAGGCAAGGGATTCTCACCAGCAGGGGAGGTGTCTTTGTAGTAGAACCATGTCTGATTCCACTCCTTGGGGTGACTGTGCAGCTTGGCGTGAGGGTATGTGACCTCTTTCCTTTTCTGAATCGCCATGCCACCCAAATCCGTATTAGAGCCATCAGTAAAATCAGTACGGTGATGGAAAAGGTCTCTGAACAATTCCACTGTGGGCTCCTCTTGAAATAACACCTCACAGAGCACTTGGAAGTGGCACATATTTGTAACAGAGTTGGGGCCAGTGCCTTGCGGATGGAGTTGGAAATCGGCTAAAACATCCCGGTAAATTTAGAACCGGGCGGCTTAAAGCCCCGGGCTAAGTGATCTACGAAAACAACAACCTCTCCTTCTCGAGGTGTGGGAGGGCATTCTTTGCCAGGAGCCCTCCAATGGATGGTATCTTTGCTGCCTAAAGCGCCAATCAGGACTAAATCGTCCAGTTGATCCTCTGTGACGCGAGAAGGAACCCAATTGCACTCATATACTTGCTTGGCCATGATGGAATCTACAAGGTAGAAGATCCCGGTTCAAAAATGCATTTGATCAAGGTACGTTGGTATGGGCACTGTTAAACCGGAGACAGAACTATCTGAACCGGAGTTTCATGAAGCAACCAACATCTGGCGGTTCAACAAGGGGACTAATGGCATATACCGGTTTGGAAAATTTTCTATAAGGTTAAACCGCCTGATCTAAGCATTGAAAAGCTGAGATTGCGGATGGACAAGTACGCACAAACAGGTTTCACAAGATTTCTTTACAGCATTGGATCTGAAGCAAAGTTCAGAGAAGAGATAAATACTTAGAGGTTCAAAGGAGCAGTATCGAACCAATGAGCAAAACGTTCATATAGACCCATGGTTTGAGATGCATAAGTAAAGGCGAAGGTCAAACAACTATCATTGCATAGAATAAAGATTTGTGGATTCATCTAAAGATCTATTGTATGAGCAAGAGGCAGACGATGAACACTGAAGAACTGCGAAACCCTGGGCCAGATCTGCGGGGGAAAAGATAGAAGATTTACCGGAGCTGAGGAAGATGCGGAAGGTTGCCGCGATGTTCTGGTGCGCTCAGGTTGATGCAGCGGCCAAGGATGAGGCAGAGGTCGACGGCGGCGGCGGAGCTCCGAGGCTGGCGACGCGAGGAAGATGAAGAAGGCACGGAAGGAGAAAAGAAATGACCCTTCGGTCCTATTTATAAGGCGAAAGAACATGAGTCAGGCACGACAATCAAGGGGCCACAAAACAGAGCTGTCGCCTCGATTTCCGCCGATCTATTAAACAAAGAAGCATAATGGATAGCTTCGTTATGACACGTGACGTCACTCCGGTTTACAGCAATCAGAGAAGATGACATCATGGCGGTTTACCAATTTATAAGAAGATGTTGAAGATGAAGCTTTTATTAAAGGATTGACATGAACCCGTTCAAATCAATCTGGGGCCTAATGTTGGGGATATTACTACTGGGCGTAAACCGGCCTATCTAGGCCGGGTTAACTTCGTCAGTAGTTAAGTAAGTTAAAGCCCAAGAAGACAGAGGAGGGCTCAAGGCCCATGGTCGGCTCAAGGCCTGTAGCCGTAAACCGGCGTTAGTAGTTAACCTGTATTGTAAGTTATGAATAAGAAGAGACCAAACCAGACACATCTATGAGCCGGTATTGGGACTCCGTAAGCCGACGAGAGTCACCCGTGTATATAAGGGGAGGACCCGGTGGCGATTCAAGGACAACAGACAACAACTCGAGACATAGGCGAAGCTTGTTTGCTCCCTAGTCATCCAAACCCCATCAATTCCATCACAACTAGACGTAGGCTTTTACCTTCATTGAAGGGATCGAACTAGTATAAATTCTCTTGCGTCCTTGTGTCCGCTTTAACCCCTTCAAGCTAACCCGTCGCGATGGCTCCACGACTAAGTCCTTTCTCTAGGACATCTACCGTGACAAAACCACGACAGTTACATTGATGCAAATTTTGACACTGATCCAGATGACTCTAAATCTCAATCTGGATACATATTGAAAGTGGGAGCAATTAGTTAGAGTAGCTCCGTGCAGAGCATTGTTGGCATAGAAATTTGCAAAATACTTACGGATCTGAATGTGGCAGACCCGTTGACTAAACTTCTCTCACAAGCAAAACATGATCACACCTTAGTACTCTTTGGGTGTTAATAACATAGCGATGTGAACTAGATTATTAACTCTAGTAAACCCTTTGGGTGTTGGTCACATGTCGATGTGAACTATGGGTGTTAATCACATGGTGATGTGAACTATTGGTATTAAATCACATGGCGATGTGAACTAGATTATTGACTCTAGTGCAAGTGGGAAACTCAAGGAAATATGCCCTAGAGGCAATAATAAAGTTATTATTTATTTCCTTATATCATGATAAATGTTTATTATTCATGCTAGAATTGTATTAACCAGAAACATAATAAATGTGTGAATACATAGACAAACAGAGTGTCACTAGTATGCCTCTACTTGACTAGCTCGTTGATCAAAGATGGTTAAGTTTTCTTACCATAGACATGAGTTGTCATTTGATTAACGGGATCACATCATTAGGAGAATGATGTGATTGACTTGACCCATTCCGTTAGCTTAGCACTTGATCGTTTAGTTTGTTGCTATTGCTTTCTGAAGGAAATATGCCCTAGATGCAATAATAAAGTTATTATTTATTTCCTTATATCATGATAAATGTTTATTATTCCTGCTAGAATTGTATTAACCGGAAACATAATACATGTGTGAATACATAGACAAATAGAGTGTCACTAGTATGCCTCTACTTGACCAGCTCGTTGATCAAAGATGGTTATGTTTCCTAACCATAGACATGAGTTGTCATTTGATTAACGGGATCACATCATTAGGAGAATGATGTGATTGACTTGACCCATTCCGTTAGCTTAGCACTTGATCGTTTAGTTTGTTGCTATTGCTTTCTGAAGGAAATATGCCCTAGATGCAATAATAAAGTTATTATTTATTTCCTTATATCATGATAAATGTTTATTATTCCTGCTAGAATTGTATTAACCGGAAACATAATACATGTGTGAATACATAGACAAATAGAGTGTCACTAGTATGCCTCTACTTGACCAGCTCGTTGATCAAAGATGGTTATGTTTCCTAACCATAGACATGAGTTGTCATTTGATTAACGGGATCACATCATTAGGAGAATGATGTGATTGACTTGACCCATTCCGTTAGCTTAGCACTTGATCGTTTAGTTTGTTGCTATTGCTTTCTGAAGGAAATATGCCCTAGATGCAATAATAAAGTTATTATTTATTTCCTTATATCATGATAAATGTTTATTATTCCTGCTAGAATTGTATTAACCGGAAACATAATACATGTGTGAATACATAGACAAATAGAGTGTCACTAGTATGCCTCTACTTGACCAGCTCGTTGATCAAAGATGGTTATGTTTCCTAACCATAGACATGAGTTGTCATTTGATTAACGGGATCACATCATTAGGAGAATGATGTGATTGACTTGACCCATTCCGTTAGCTTAGCACTTGATCGTTTAGTTTGTTGCTATTGCTTTCTTCATGACTTATACATGTTCCTATGACTATGAGATTATGCAACTCCCGTTTACCGGAGGAACACTTTGTGTGCTATCAAACGTCACAACGTAACTGGGTGATTATAAAGGTGCTCTACAGGTGTCTCCGAAGGTACTTGTTGGGTTGGCGTATTTCGAGATTAGGATTTGTCACTCCGATTGTCGGAGAGGTATCTCTGGGCCCTCTCAGTAATGCACATCACCTAAGCCTTGCAAGCATTGCAACTAATGAGTTAGTTGCGAGATGATGTATTACGGAAGGAGTAAAGAGACTTTCCGGTAACGAGATTGAACTAGGTATTGAGATACCGACGATCGAATCTCGGGCAAGTAACATACCGATGACAAAGGGAACAACGTATGTTGTTATGCTGTTTGACCGATAAAGATCTTTGTAGAATATGTAGGAGCCAATATGAGCATCCAGGTTCCGCTATTGGTTATTGACCGGAGACATGTCTCGGTCATGTCTACATAGTTCTCGAACCCGTAGGGTCCGCACGCTTAAAGTTCGATGACGGCTATATTATGAGTCTATGTGTTTTGATGTCCCGAAGGAGTTCGAAGTCCCGGATGAGATCGGGGACATGACGAGGAGTCTCGAAATGGTCGAGACGTAAAGATCAATATATTGGACGACTATATTCGGACATCGTAAAGGTTCCGAGTGATTCGGGTATTTTCGGGAGTACCGGGGAGTTATGGGAATTCGTATTGGGCCTTAATGGGCCATATGGGAAAGGAGAGAAAGGCCTCAAAGGGTGGCCGCACCCCTCCCCATGGGCTGGTCCGAATTGGACCAGGGAGGGGGCGCCCCCTTCCTTCCTTCTCCTTTTCCCTTCCCTTTCCTTCTCTCCTACTCCTACTACTTGGAAGGGATCCTAGTTCTACTTGGAAAGGGGGAATCCTACTCCCGGTGGGAGTAGGACTCCCCTAGGGCGCGCCATAGAGAGGGCCGGCCCCTCCCCTCCTCCACTCCTTTATATACGTGGCCAGGGGGCACCCCATACACACAATAATTGATCTCTTGATCTCTTAGCCGTGTGCGGTGCCCCCCTCCACCATAATCCACCTCGATCATATCGTAGCGGTGCTTAGGCGAAGCCCTGCGTCGGTAGAACATCATCATCGTCACCATGCCGTCGTGCTGATGAAACTCTCCCTCAACACTCGGCTGGATCGGAGTTCGAGGGACGTCATCGAGTTGAACGTGTGCAGAACTCGGAGGTGTCGTGCGTTCGGTACTTGATCGGTCGGATCGTGAAGACATACGACTACATCAACTGCGTTGTGCTAACGCTTCCGCTTTCGGTCTACGAGGGTATGTGGACACACTCTCCCCTCTCATTGCTATGCATCACCATGATCTTGCATGTGCGTAGGAAATTTTTGAAATTACTACGTTCCCCAACAGTGGCATCCGAGCCAGGTTTTATGCGTTGATGTAATATGCACGAGTAGAACACAAGTGAGTTTGTGGGCGATATAAGTCATACTGCTTACCAGCATGTCATACTTTGGTTCGGCGGTATTGTTGGATGAAGCGGCCCGGACCAACATTACACGTACGCTTACGCGAGACTGGTTCTACCGACGTGCTTTGCACATAGGTGGCTGGCGGGTGTCAATTTCTCCAACTTTAGTTGAACCAAGTGTGGCTACACCCGGTCCTTGCGAAGGTTAAAACAGCACCAACTTGACAAACTATCGTTGTGGTTTTTGATGCGTAGGTAAGAACGGTTCTTGCTAAGCCCGTAGCAGCCATGTAAAACTTGCAACAACAAAGTAGAGGACATCTAACTTGTTTTTGCAGGGAATGTTGTGATGTGATATGGTCAAGACGTGATGAGATATAAGTTGTTGTATGAGATGATCATGTTTTGTTGAAGTTATCGGCAACTGGCAAAAGCCTTATGGTTGTCTCTCTATTGCATAAGATGCAAGCGCCAAATAATAGCTTTACTTTATTGCTATGCGATAGCAATAGTTGCAAGAGCAATAGTTGGCGAGACGACCATGTGATGACACATTGATATAGATCAAGATGATGGAGATCATGGTGTCATGCCAGTGACGATGGAGATCATGATGATGCTTTGGAGATGGAGATCAAAGGCACAAGATGATGATGGCCATATCATGTCACATATTTTGATTGCATGTGATGTTTATCTTTTATACATCTTATTTTGCTTAGTTCGACGGTAGCTTTATAAGATGATCTCTCACTAATTATCAAGGTACAAGTGTTCTCCCTGAGTATGCACCGTTGCGAAAGTTCTTCGTGCTGAGACACCACGTGATGATCGGGTGTGATAGGCTCTACGTTCAAATACAACGGGTGCAAAACAGTTGCACACACGGAATACTCAGGTTAAACTTGACGAGCCTAGCATATAACAGATATGGCCTTGGAACACGGAGACCGAAAGGTCGAGCGTGAATCATATAGTAGATATGATCAACATAGTGATGTTCACCATTGAAACTAATTCATCTCACGTGATGATCGGACATGGTTTAGTTGATATGGATCACGTGATCACTTAGAAGATTAGAGGGATGTCTGTCTAAGTGGGAGTTCTTAAGTAATATGATTAATTGAACTTTAATTTATCATGAACTTAGTCCTGATAGTATTAGCATATCTATGTTGTAGATCAATAGCTCGCGATGTTGCTCCCAGTTTATTGTGTTCCTAGAGAAAAATTATGTTGAATAATGTTAGTAGCAATGATGCGGATTGGATCCGTGATCTGAGGATTATCCTCATTGCTGCACAGAAGAATTATGTCTTTGATTCACCGCTAGGTGACAGACCTATTGCAGGAGTAGATGCAGACGTTATGAACGTTTGACTAGCTCAATAAGATGACTACTTGATAGTTTAGTGCACCATGCTTAACGGCTTAGAATCGGGACTTCAAAGACGTTTTGAACGTCATGAAACATATGAGATGTTCCAGGAGTTGAAGTTAATATTTCAAGCAAATACCCGAGTTGAGAGATATGAAGTCTCCAACAAGTTCTATAGCTAAAAAGATGGAGGAGAATAGCTCAAGCAGTGAGCATGTACTCAGATTGTCTGGGTATTACAATTGCTTGAATCAAGTGGGAGTTAATCTTCCAGATAAGATAGTGATTGATAGAATTCTCTAGTCACCACCACCAAGTTAGTAGAACTTTGTGATGAACTATTATATGCAAGGGATAACGGAAACGATTCCCAAGCTCTTCGTAATGCTGAAATCAACGAGGGTAGAAATCAAGAAAAATATCAAGTGTTGATGGTAGACAAGACCACTAGTTTCAAGAAAAGGGCAAAGGGAAGAAGGGGAACTTCAAGAAGAACGGCAAGCAAGTTGCTGCTCAAGTGAAGAAGCCCAAGTCTGGTCCTAAGCCTGAGACTAAGTGCTTCTACTGCAAAGGGACTGGTCACTGTAAGCGGAACTGCCCCAAGTATTTGGCGGATAAGAAGGATGGCAAAGTGAACAAAGGTATATTTGATATACAGATTATTGGTGTGTATTTTACTAGTGTTCGTAGCAACCCCTCGGTATTTGATACTGGTTCAGTTGCTAAGAGTAGTAACTCGAAACGGGAGTTGCAGAATGAAAAGAGACTAGTTAAGGGTGAAGTGACGATGTGTGTTGGAAGTGGTTCCAAGATTGATATGATCATCATCGCACACTCCCTATACTTTCTGGATTAGTGTTGAACCTAAATAAGTGTTATTTGGTGTTTGCGTTGAGCATGAATATGATTTGATCATGTTTATTGCAATACGGTTATTCATTTAAGTAAGAGAATAAATTGTTGTTCTGTTTACATGAATAAAACCTTATATGGTTACACACTAAATGAAAATGGTTTGTTGGATCTCGATCGTGGTGATGCACATTTTCATAATATTGAAGCCAAAAGATGCAAAGTTAATAATGATAGTGCAACTTATTTGTGACACTGCCGTTTAGGTTATATTGGTGTAAAGCGCATGAAGAAAATCCATGCTGATGGGCTTTTGGAATCACTTGATTATGAATCAGTTGATGCTTGCGAACCATGCCTCATGGGCAAGATGACTAAGACTCCGTTCTCCGGAACAATGGAGCGAGCAACAAATTTGTTGGAAATCACACATACTGATGTACGTGATCCGATGAATATTGAGGCTCGCAGCAGGTATCATTACTTTCTGATATTCACAGATGGTTTGAGCAGATATGAGTATATCTACTTGATGAAACACAAGTCTGAAACATTAGAAAAGTTCAAAGAATTTCAGAGTGAAGTGGAGAATCATCGTAACAAAAATAAAAGGTTCTATGATATGATCGCAGAAGTAAAATATTTGAGTTACGAGTTCGGCCTTCAGTTAAAACAATGTGAAATAGTTTCACTACTCACGCCACCTGGAACACCACAGTGTAATGGTGTGTCCGAATGTCATAACCGTACTTTATTAGATATGGTGCGATCTATGATGTCTCTTACCGATCTACCACTATCGTTTTGGGGTTATGCATTAGAGACAGCTACATTCACGTTAAATAGGGCACCATCTAAATCCGTTGAGACGACACCGTATGAACTATGGTTTGGCAAGAAACCTAAGCTGTCGTTTATTAAAGTTTGAGGTTGCAATGCTTATGTGAAAAAGTTTCAACCTGATAAGCTCAAACCCAAATCGGAGAAGTGCGTCTTCATAGGATACCCAAAAGAAAATGTTGGGTACACCTTCTATCACAGATCCGAAGGCAAGATATTTGTTGCTGAGAATGGATCCTTTCTAGAGAAGGAGTTTCTCTCAAAAGAAGTAAGTGGGAGGAAAGTAGAACTTGATGAGGTAACTGTACCTACTCCCTTATTGGAAAGTAGTTCATCACAGAAATATGTTCCTGTGACTACTACACCAATTAGTGAGGAAGCTAATGATGATGATCATGTAACTTCAGATCAAGTTGCTACCAAACCTCGCCGGTAAACCAGAGTGAGATCTGCACCAGAGTGGTACGGTAATCCTTTTCTAGAGGTCATGTTACTTGACCATGACGAGCCTACGAACTATGAGGAAGCGATGATGAGCCCAGATTCCGCGAAATGGCTTGAGGCCATGAAATCTGAGATGAGATCCATGTATGAGAACAAAGTATGGACTTTGATTGACTTGCCCATTGATCGGTGAGCCATTGCGATTAAATGGATCTTCAAGAGGAAGACGGACGCTGATAGTAGTGTTACTATCTACAAAGCTAGAATTGTCGCAAAAAGGTTTTCGACAAGTTCAAGGTGTTGCCTACGATGAGAGTTTCTCACTCGTATCTATGCTTAAGTCTGTCCGAATCATGTTAGCAATTGCCACATTTTATGAAATCTGGCAAATGGATAAACAAAACTGCATTCCTTAATGGATTTATTAAAGAAGAGTTGTATATGATGCAACCAGAAGGTTTTGTCAATCCTAAAGGTACTAACAAAATATGCAAGCTCCAGCGATCCATCTATGGACTGGTGCAAGCATCTCGGAGTTGGAATATACTCTTTGATAAGTTGATCAAAGCATATAGTTTTATACAGACTTACGGTGAAGCCTGTATTTACAAGAAAGTGAGTGGGAGCACTACATCATTTCTGATAAGTATATGTGAATGACATATTGTTGATCAGAGATAATGTAGAATTATTCTCCAAAGCATAAAGGAATGTTTGAAAGGAGTTTTTCAAAGAAAGACCTCGGTGAAGCTGCTTACATATTGAGCATCAAGATCTATAGAGATAGATCAAGATGCTTGATAAGTTTTTCAATGAGTACATACCTTGACAAGATTTTGAAGTAGTTCAAAATGGAACAGTCAAAGAAGGAGTTCTTGCCTGTGTTACAAGGTGTGAAGTTGAGTAAGACTCAAAACCCGACCACGGCAGAAGATGGAGAGAGATTGAAAGTCATTCCCTATGCCTCAGCCATAGGTTCTTTAAAGTATGCCATGTTGTGTACCTGACCTATTGTATACCCTGCCCCGAGTTTGGCAAGGGAGTACAATAGTGATCTAGGAGTATATCACTGGACATTGGTCAAAATTATCCTTAGTGGAATAAGGATATGTTTCTTGATTATGGAGGTGACAAAAGGTTGGTCGTAAAGGGTTACATTGATGCAAGTTTTGACACTGATCCAGATGACTCTAAGTCTCAATCTGGATACATATTGAAAGTGGGAGCAATTAGCTAGAGTAGCTCCGTGCAGAGCATTGTTGACATTGAAATTTGCAAAATACGTATGTGGCAGACCCGTTGAATAAATTTCTCTCACAAGCAAAACATGATCACACCTTAGTACTCTTTGGGTGTTAATCACATAGCAATGTGAACTAGATTATTGACTCTAGTAAACCCTTTGGGTGTTGGTCACATGTCGATGTGAACTATGGGTGTTAATCACATGATGATGTTAACTATTGGTATTAAATCACACGGCGATGTGAACTAGATTATTGACTCTAGTGCAAGTGGGAGACTGAAGGAAATATGCCTTAGAGGCAATAATAAAGTTATTATTTATTTCCTTATATCATGATAAATGTTTATTATTCATGCTAGAATTGTATTAACCAGAAACATAATACATGTGTGAATACATAGATGAACAGAGTGTCACTAGTATGCCTCTACTTGACTAGCTTGTTGATCAAAGATGGTTATGTTTCCTAACCATAGATATGAGTTGTCATTTGATTAACGGGATCACATCATTAGGAGAATGATGTGATTGACTTGACCCATTCCGTTAGCTTAGCACTTGATCGTTTAGTTTGTTGCTATTGCTTTCTTCATGACTTATACATCTTCCTATGACTATGAGATTATGCAACTCCCGTTTACCAGAGGAACACTTTGTGTGCCACCAAACATCACAACGTAACTGGGTGATTATAAAGGTGCTCTACAAGTGTCTCCGAAGGTACTTGTTGGGTTTGCGTATTTCGAGATTAGGATTTTTCACTCCGATTGTCGGAGAGGTATCTCTGGGCCCACTCGATAATGCACATCACCTAAGCCTTGCAAGCATTGCAACTAATGAGTTAGTTGCGGGATGATGTATTACGGAACGAGTAAAGAGACTTTCCGGTAACGAGATTGAACTAGGTATTGAGATACCGACGATCGAATCTCGGGCAAGTAACATACAGATGACAAAGTGAACAACGTATGTTGTTATGCGGTCTGACCGATAAAGATCTTCGTAGAATATGTAGGAGCCAATATGGGCATCCAGGTCCCGCTATTGATTATTGACCACAGAGGTGTCTTGGTCATGTCTACATAGTTCTCGAACCCGTAGGGTCTGCACGCTTAACGTTCATTGACGATATAGTACTATGAGTTATGTATGTTGGTGACCGAATGTTGTTCTGAGTCCCGGATGAGATCACGGACATGACGAGGAGCTCCAGAATGGTCCGGAGGTAAAGATTCATATATTGGATGATATGGTTTGGCCAAGGGGTCAGGCCCATGGGGCTATCAGTCGGTGCAAAAGGAGTTTTGCGGTGGCCAGGGGACCAAACGCCGGAGACCCTGGCGTCTGGCCCTGGGCCAGAAGCCGAGGCCCATGGCGTCTGGGCCAGACGCTAATGATTGTGGCGTTTGGTCCTAGAGTCCGAGTGGGACTCTTGCCTTTCGGGCAAAACTGACTTTGAGGAGGCTTTTGCTACCGAGGGCTCAACATATAAATAGAGGGGCAGGGCTAGCACCAAAGACACATCAAGAAACACCAAGTCGTGTGTCGGCAACCCTGTCCCCTCTAGTTTATCCTCCTTCATAGTTTTCTTAGTTCTTAGGCGAAGCCCTACGGAGATTGTTCTTCACCAACACCGTCACCACGCCGTCGTGCTGCCGGAACTCATCTACTACTTCGCCCCTCTTGCTGGATCGAGAAGGCGAGGACGTCACCGAGCCGAACGTGTGTAGAACTCGGAGGTGCCGTGCTTTCGGTACTTGGATCTGTCGGATCGTAAAGACGTACGACTATATCAACCGCGTTGATATAACGCTTCCGCAAACGGTCTACGAGGGTATGTAGACAACACTCTGCCCTATCGTTGCTATGCATCACCATGATCCTGCGTGTGCGTAGGATTTTTTTTGAAATTACTACGTTCCCCAACAATTGACATCTCCCCATGGTCAAATGACTTGTACTCCCTCCGTCCAAAAATATTTATCATGAAAATGAATAAAAAAAAATCTAAATAAAACTAAAATATGTCTAGATATATTTTTTATCCATTTTGATGACAAGTATTTCCGGACGAAAGAAGTAACACGTACCAGAGGCCTGGCCTGCATGAAAGGCTGAGACGCGGCTTTGAAGTCCTGACCACCCACCCCTCTTGCATCCATAGAGCTAGGCTAGAGGCAGTGCTACCTATATCAGCTGCCCAAACAAAATTTCGCACTATTAGATCATCTACAACTGGTCCTTTTAAATCCGTCTCATACGTCTAGCTGAATCGCCCAATCACTGTCCGGTCATAATTTTTACCCAGACAAGCTCTTTAAGAGCAACTTTAATGGGGTGACCCATTTCGTCCACCTGTGTCTGTTTGGGATGATGCAGACAAAAATGACGGCCCAATGCATCGATTCAAACCCAAATCACGTCCGCTTCGCGTCCGCGCTGATGCATTTGCGGCCTAAATTTACGCCCCAAATGCGTCGCCACGGACGTGGAACGGACGTCGCGCGCGCCTTCTCGGCGTACGCCTCGTCCCCACCTGACGGCCGTCCAACTACCCGCTGCTCACGCGGTCAGCTTAATTTATGACCACAGGCCCATGCGTTAGCGACGGCGGTCGTCCTTTTTTAAGCCGGTCGTGCTGCGGGGTCGTCCTCATCCAAACTTGCGTCCACATCTAGCCAACTCTGCTCCCACGTCGCCGGCAAACCCTAGCCACCACCACCACATCGAGATGGGGCTCTTCTCCAGCGCCGGCAGCAGCAAGGCCCCGTTGTCCCTTTCCCAACGGAGCTCCTCCCACCTCCGCCAGCACCGGCTCGCCGGCAGAGGCAACGCGTGAACATGCCAGTGCACCAGGCGGAGTGGCACTGGCAACACCGCGTGCCTCTGCCGTACCGCGACGTCACCCTGCCGCACGACTGGCATCTGGATCCAGAGAGGATCCCGGTGCCGGCAGCGTCGCGGTTGGCTAGGGCGCACGAGGAAGAGGTGCGGCGCCGGCAAGCGCTGCTGATGCCGGAGCAGCGCCGTGACGACACCTACGCCATTGACTCGCCGAACTAGAAGCGGTGGTTCCCCTTCAAGCACGAGGAGGCGAGGCACCGAGGCATGCGTGGGGTCGACCGCAGCCTGCCGCCGCCCCCGCTCGTCGTCCGCGAGGAGGACCAGCCGACCCTTGCGGCGATATACCGTGAGAGCGAGGAGGACGAGCGGCGCAGGGTGGAGGCGGCGGAGGAAGAGGAGGCCCGTGCGAGGAGGCCATGGCGTAGGCCATTGCCTTCTCCGCGGCCGGCGACTGCGTGGTGCCGCCTGTGGCCCCGCCGTCCCCTCCCCGACGCCGCGTCAAGGCCGACCCGGAGCCGCGGCGTTGGGCGCACGCACCGACCCAAACGCGGAAGCGGACGTCCGTGTCCGCCTGGCCGACCCAAACGGACAAAATCGCCGTCCGTTTGGGTCGGCCCATTGGAGTTGCTCTAAACGAATCTCAAACGCCCGGACTGACCGGCACCCCCATATCCAGCCCAAATATGGAGCGTGATACGTCTCCAACGTATCTATAATTTTTGATTGCTCCATGCTATATTATCTACTGTTTTGGACATTATTGGGCTTTATTATCCACTTTTATATTATTTTTGGGACTAACCTATTAACCGGAGGCCCAGCCCAGAATTGTTGTTTTTTGCCTGTTTTAGGGTTTCGAAGAAAAGGAATATCAAACGGAGTCCAAACGGAATGAAACCTTCGGGAACGTGATTTTCTCACCGAATACAACTTAGGAGACTTGGACCCTACGTCAAGCCAACTAACATGAGGCCACGAGGTAGGGGGGCACGCCTGCCCCCCCCCCCCAGGCGCGCCCTCTACCCTCGTGGGCCCCCTGTTGTTCCACCGACGTACTTCTTCCTCCTATATATACCCACGTACCCCCAAACGATCAGATACGGAGCCAAAACCCTAATTCCACTGCCGTAACTTTTTGTATCCACGAGATCCCATCTTGGGGCCTGTTTCGGAGCTCTGCCGGAGGGGGCATCGATCACGGAGGGCTTCTACATCAACACCATAGCCTCTCCGATGAAGTGTGAGTAGTTTACTTCAGACCGACGGGTCCATAGTTAGTAGCTAGATGGCTTCTTCTCTTTTTTTGGATCTCAATACAATGTTCTCCGCCTCTCTTATGGAGATCTATTCAATGTAATCTTCTTTTTGCGGTGTGTTTGTTGAGACCGATGAATTGTGGGTTTATGATCAAGTCTATCTATGAATAATATTTGAATCTTCTCTGAATTCTTTTATGTATGATTGGTTATCTTTGCAAGTCTCTTCGAATTATCAGTTTGGTTTGGCCTACTAGATTGATCTTTCTTGCAATGGGAGAAGTGCTTAGCTTTGGGTTCAATCTTGCGGTGTCCTTTCCCGGTGACAGTAAGGGCAGCAAGGCACGTATTGTATAGTTGCCATCGAGTAACAAGATGGGGTTTTCTTCATATTGCATGAGTCTATCCCTCTACATCATGTCATCCTGCTTAAGGCGTTACTCTGTTTTTAACTTAATACTCTAGGTGCATGTTGGATAGCGGTCGATGAGTGGAGTAATAGTAGTAGATGCAGGCAGGAGTCGGTCTACTTTTCTCGGACGTGATGCCTATATACATGATCATACCTCATATTCTCATAACTATGCTCAATTCTGTCAATTGCTCGACAGTAATTTGTTCACCCACCGTAGAATACTTATGCTCTCGAGAGAAGCCACTAGTGAAACCTATGGCCCCCGGGTCTATCTTTATCATATTAATCTCCTATTACTTTGCTATTTACTTTGCCTTTATTTTACTTTGCATCTTTATCATAAAAATACCAAAAATATTATCTTATCATATCTATCAGATCTCACTCTCGTAGGTGGCCCTATAGGGATTGACAACCCCTATTTGCGTTGGTTGCGAGAATTTATTTGTTTTGTGCAGGTACGAGGGACCCGTGCGTAGCCTCCTACAGGATTGATACCTAGGTTCTCAAAAACTAGGGGAAATACTTACGCTACTTTGCTGCATCATCCCTTCCTCTTCGGGGAAAACCAACGCGGTGCTAAAAGAGGTAGCAGGGCGCCTGGGCACGCCCGTCACGTCGGTCTGATGGCGGGGTCCCATGCGGAAACGCCCGGAAACCCGGCGGTCCAACGGACACCGCATCCGTCGCCGCGGTGTGAACGTCACGTGGCGCCGCTCCGGCTTGCCACCCAATACCAAATTCGGCTATTTAAGCCGGTCGGCATCCCGCAACCCTAATCCATCCACCTTCCCCCTTTCCGCACCGCTAGTCCGAGCCCATCCATCTCCTCCCTCTCCCGATCCGGCGCTCTGCCCACGGTCCGACGGTCCGCCCATGCTCCGGCACTCCGCCATGGTCCGAAGCAAGATCACCTACTGCGCCATCTTGACGTCAGAGCGCCGCTACGAGATCCAGCAGGAGATCCGGGTGAGACAAGCCGCCCTAGCCTCCCGCATCGCTGTCAGGCTGCCTCTGGACTCGCCGGAGCCGGAGGAGGAGGAGCGGCGGGGGGAGAGGAGGAGAAGGAGATGGCTCCAATGAAGGTGGAGGAGGCGGAGCAGCAGGAGCCGAAGCAGCAACCGCCGAGCTTCAACATGGAGCAGGCGGAGGCGGAGTTCGCCGTCGCCCAGTCAGAGAAGATGGCAGAGCAGCAAGCCATCCTGGAGTCCATACAGGATAAGGCATATGTGAAGGCTAACCGGGCATTCCACCGGCGCCTCTGCTCCGACCTCCTCCGCCTCTATCTCCGTGTAGAATCTTGTCTTGATTACTGAATGATATAACTTTATTTGTGTAATTGAATTTCTTTACTTCATTTCTCTTATATTTATCAGAGTCCTTATCACTTGAAAAAATAGACAAACGTAACAACGCGTGCCATCGATGATCTAGTAAGTGATAAAAAAGGTCATTTAGTAGGAAAAAGAACAACATTCTGAACATATAGTGCCGCCAAAAAAATGAACATGTAGTGCTGCGAGCGTAGACAGGAATATATATTCAGCCGCCCAAAAGCAAGTTCGCATTATATATTCCACCGGCAGGGTGTGTTCCTTTCCGTAAGGAAAAAAATGAACAACAGAACAAGACAGTAGAAGGATATTGATTGCAAGATAACATATTCATACTACTCGATACGTGTATGATCACGGCACTGGCATATGTATATATCGACCGATTGATGTATACATGTTCACCGTGCCGCCTCCGTCGGTAGCTCTCGTACCTAAACAAACATTCACGTTGTGTGCGTGGGAAGGTCAAGTCAAGAACCCCTCTCTACACGCGTGATTCCTCGATCGTTTTTTTAATACTGTACAACTACTTGCCTCTCTTTTTCTTCAGTTTGCGAGAATACTCCACAGCCACTTGCTGGTGTAGTGCAGTAGTTTGACTTGGAGCGCACACGGCGACGATGGCGCGAGAGATGGCACTAATCGAGTTTGGCGCGCCGCCCAGTTCTGCGCAGCCACCACTGGGCTGAATTAAGAGTTAAATTAACCATCTCGGAGTGTAATGTAATCATTGCACGTGTCGTGTTTACCTGTCTGCACGTTGAGACGCTGTAAACAAACAACCCACAAATGGACCCCTTGATCACGTCGTGTCCCCCCGTGAATACAGCTAAGCTAACGACCAATCGTATGAGCTACCATCCAGCAATGCAGCCAGTAGCAACTAACCTTAATGTTACTCTAAAAAAACTAACTTACAAACCTTAACTTTGACGGAGTGCTTCCCATGACTTATCCAAACCACGCACGCACTAACTGTAACTGATGGTGCAGTAATCCACGAAAACCCTTACCATTCGAATTTGAATGCAGGTTCTGTCGGGATATACCCCGCGGTATGACCCGGCCAGATGTATAACCCGGCCGGACTTGACGACTCACTAATGACTCGCCCTGACTGGACGACTCACTAAGTGACCCGCCCGAGCCTGGCGACTTATGGGTGACCTGGCAAGCGAATTAAAGGAGCGACAAAACCCGAGGGCCCAAGAGGCTCAAGGCCCAGAAGGCCGGCTACATTATGGTAGGCCGGTTTAAGAGGAAAGGCGTGAGAAATGTCTTCTTTACGAGGAAGCAAGAGCCGGACTTGTAACCAACTTATAAGAGAAGATAGACTAATCCTAGTCCTACTAGGACTTCACATGTAACCCGCCCCTCTAACTTATATAAGGAGGGGCAGGGCTCACCAAAGAGAGAGAGGGAAGAAGAAACAATCTCTAGGGCTAGACACAAAGAGCCGGCTTACCGGCGACTCTCTCATGAGCATAATGAGACCTAACCACAAACAGCATGTAGGCTATTACTGGATGATGTTTCCCGGGGCCCGAAGCTGTCTAAATCCTTGTCTTGTGTGTTGCGTCTCTCGATTCCGACCAACCCCTTCAAGCTACCGCATAGATGCGTTGGCCTCGCGACTAAGTCCTGACACTAAGGACATCTGCCGTGACAATTCCATGACAGTTGGCGCCCACCGTGGGGCTCGCGCACGGTGGTGTTGAGTTCTTGAAGGAATCTCATCTAGGGTTTCTAAAAGTTCGCAAGTTTCCGGATGAAGAAGAGCCGGTTTGGAAGGAGCTGGATCAGCTTCAAGTCATCAGTCCAGTTTATAGGCTATGAGATTGAAAATTCAAGAAAAATAAGGCTGCGACATGATCGTCTTCCGTAAGTCGCCGAGATTGGTAGGAGCGTTTCCGCAGTCATTGGTGAATTTTGTTACGGATTCGACAGCCGGGTCCAATTGCTTTCTAGACGGTTGCCACAAAAATCAATCTGGCCGGGTCATTATGGTGGAGGTCAGCCTCAACTCGATGTCCTATGCAATCAATCCAGCAAAAGCTACCAGCGCGTCTACATCAAGCGACCAATTTGTGGTTATTTTTGATTCGCCGAGTGGCCACCGCTGCAAGATTAATTCAAGGATTAAAGGAAGGAAAAGTTACTATGTGGGATTAACACGTGAATATCAAAGAAATCAGGTCAGGGGTAAGCTATCAGCGAAAGCCCTGCAAGCTTTGATCAATACGGATCCAATAACCACGATGGTCCACGGACTCGGTCTTCTCCTGTGACCCGCCTCGATGAACGACCGCGCCTTCGTCGTTGCCAGTGCACCTCACGCTGCCTGAGCCGCCGTGCCGTTCGCCTTGTCCCCCGCGGCGCCAGTAAGGGTGTGTTTGGTTGAGGAACCAACTGTCACGGAATGGAATGGTTCCATTCTAGAGGAATGGGTCGGTTCCGTTCCTGTGTTTAGTAGGTGCAAAAAAGTAGAACGGGTTGGTTCCGTTCTAGTGTTTGGTTTGAAAGAATGGAATGAAAAATTGAATAACAGAAATTCAAAAATTCGGCAACATTTCATTTGTATTTCCAAGAAAAACAACACAATAATATATATTGACATAGAACACAATTATCAACAATAATATCATAAGGTAGAATCAGGTAGCAAGTTCATTTGGCACATCCAAAAGCAATCAGCCAATAATATCATAAGGTAGAATCAGGTAGCAAGTTCATTTGGCACATCCAAAAGCAATCAGCCAATACATGTCTCTCACATACAGCCATACAAGTTCACATTCCAAATATCCTAAAGCAACCCAATGGCACTACAGCCATACAAGTCAAGTTCACATACTTGACAATCATACAACCATATCGAATTTAGAAGTTCTTCTTCACATACCTACTCACCCAAACAGATTTGTTGGTTTCGGAAAGCTTCATGAAGGCTCTTGCCGTCTTGGGGTTGTCAACGAGATGAGCATAGTAGTGGGCAAGGTGCTCTTCATCAAATTCTTTCAAACTAGAGACTACATCCCAAAGGTCATCGGGTATATCATCATCATCTCCACCAGATTTCACAAGAGCTTCAGCCACAAGTTTAAAACCATCTTTGAGAATGGCACCTAGTGGATCCTCTAGAACTTTCACCACCTTGGCCTTCTTTTTTGGTGGTGCTTTGGGGTGACAAGACTCACCAACTTGCGGTGACGTGTTGATCTCACCATTCACCTCACCATTCTCCTCATCATCAACATCAATAGAAAGGAGATCATTTCCAGACCTTGCATTCATCCCCTTAGCCCCGGTTGTTCCAAAAATGGTCGCCATGGCATGATAGTGTTCAATTGGGTTATTCAAGAAGGGAGCATCAGGTTTGTGGGTCTATAAAAAATTTGCAAGTCATTAGCATAATGAAGGCAGAAAATGGGATGATATTGTTCATATTACAAGAAGCTTACCATACAATGACCTGCATAGTGTTCTTCGCTGAGCCTAATTGTGTAAGTATCTTCATCCCATAGAGCTCCACTTAAATTCTTCAAATTGACAACCCTGACCCAAATCTTCCTCCACTTCTTGAGATGGTTTCTAACTTGATCAGAGGTGATAGCTAGCTTGAATTGCTCGTTCAAAACAGCAGCACATTGTTTGAGATGTGTCTCCCTGAATCCACTAGAAGTTCTCTTCCCTTTAGCAACAAGGTCAGCCAAAAAACCTAGCATAGTGTTGGTCATGGAAGTGGTCCATACCATGACCCCACTCTTCCCAGAGATCCCACTTGCAGAGGTAACTTCAACATTGTCCATTTCTGTTCAGCCATCAAAAAATTGCAAAAGAATGGATTAAAGCATCACAAGCACATGATTTAAACATATATAAGATACAATCTGCCCAGCCATCAAAATGTTACAATAAAATGGATGATATTATCACAAATATATTGTTTGACATAATAAATACCACAACTTGTCCAGCCATCAAATAAATACAAAGGTAGTTCCTTAAACATTACAAATACATAGTGCGGTGCACTCATAAATTTGCATACATGAGTTGCCTATCTTCCCACATTTGGGCGGCAATTTGTAGCCTATGGTCTACCAAGGCCCTATTGTCACTTAATTGTTGCCTTGATGTTCGAATTGGTTGGGTGGTCCATGTCACTTCCGGTATAATGAATTCATCGATCCCTTGTGATAGTGCATAATTATGAAGAACACAACAAGCTATAACAATGTCGACTTGGACCGGGAAAGTGAAGAACGGTTTGGCATCATCTAAAATTTTGAAACGCCTCTTGAGAGATCCAAAAGCCCTCTCTACCGTCACCCGTAGAGATGAGTGCCTAAGGTTGAATAGCTCCTTATCATTTTGGACCGGATTATTGCCCCACTCATTCAAATGGTACCTCACGCCACGAAAAGGTGGCAAGAACCCTGGCTTGGCTCCATAACCAGCATCAACTAGGTAGTACTTTCCTAAAAAATAAAAATAAATATTGGTTATAATGGTTTCTTAAGGCAGTAACATATGGACAATTTCTATCTACGTCAACTTCTTACCAGGTGGTACTTGTAAGCCTCTCACGAGTTAATGCATCAGCTAAGACGGCCGCGTCGTGTGCGGACCCTTCCCATCCAGCCAAAATATATGTGAAGCGGAGGTCAAAATCTACTGCTGCCATCACATTTTGAGTGGTAAAGGCTTTCCTACCACGAAAAGAAGGCTCCACATCTTTGGTAACACCTGCTCGCACATGTGTACCATCGATAGCTCCAATACAATCCTATATAGTGACCAGTATTAAATGGCATATCATATAGGCTAGATAGCTAAGGAATAGTTTCTGAAATTACCTTAAAATATGGGTCAAATCGATGATTTCCTGCAATTTTTGCGGGGTTTTCCAATGATGGTGGCCTTATATAATCATTACGAAGCTCGCCTATGGCATGAAGAGCCTTTCTAAAATAGATGCTTGTTGTGCCGTATGATCTACCAAAATTGGCTGAAACAACTCTATTCCGAAGGTTATGCCCAATTGTATGCAAAAACATTGCCAATTGTTGCTCCACACTAAGATGTGGACTGTCTTCTAGCAAATTGCGATCCCTCAATATACCACACAAACGAAAGAATGCAGCTCTTTCAAACCTTAGCATGTTTTTGCATAACACATCGCTTTGCCAAATTTTTTGGTTTAGATAATCAAATCTGATTCGATCTCTTTCATGCATTGGGCCATAGGTAATACGTGGTCTCCTCTTCCTTATTATAGCCCGAACAATGACTGCCATTGCAGCTAATGCAACAAAAATAGCTGCTCCCCTAGCCATCCTTTTTCTTTTGCTTATCTTGACCATCTACAATGATACATACTATCAATAATATGGCTACCAATTACTTATAACCATGGATCTGACAACAATATATGGAAGAAATTGGGGAAGAACATTGCACACACAGAAACATAAATCTGTCCTAAGCATCAGCATGTATATACAGAGAAGGGAATGGAACTGTACCTTGCCTATGTTGCTAGCCGCCCTGCTGGTTCGTCGGTGCAGCCTGCTAGGTCGTCGCCGTGCTGGTTCGTCGGTGCAGCCTACTAGGTCGCCGCCCTGCTGGTTCGTCGCTGCTGCCTGCTAGGTCATCGCCGCCGCCGCCGCCTGCTAGGTCGCCGCCGCCGCTGCCTGCTAGGTCGTCGCCGCCGCCGCCTGCTAGGTCGCCGCCGCCGCCGCCTGCTAGGTCGTCGCTGCCGCCGCCTGCTAGGTCACCGCTGCTGCTAGGTCGCGGCCAAGCCCGGGATGTGCGCCATCGCAGGGGGGAGATGACGGGGAGGAGAGGGAAGCCGGCGCCGGAGAGGTGTGTGGGGGGCGGCGCTGAGAGAGGAGCGGGGGCGTGGCAGATCGAGAGGGAGGGAGAGATGCGGGAGGGTGGCGGCGCTGGGAAGGAGAGACGGGAGAGGATAGGGCTCGGGTGCGAGGGGAATGAGGCGCGTTCCTTGTCGTCCGCTAGAATCGGAGGTATGCGTCGGTTCCGCATATAGACCGAATATTCCCTTTTCTGGGACTGGTGGGTTCTGGTTCTATCTACTGACCGAACGTGAGAATGGGCTCTCGGGACGGGACGGACCCATGCCATTCCATCTGGTGACAGCAACCGAACACACTATAAGCCGCCGCTCTGAGCCGGGTCAACTCCTCTTTTGCTATGGTCCAGCATCGAGCCGTCTCCACTCAATCACGGTTGAGCCGCCGTGCCACCACGGCCTTGAGCTGCTACTTCAAGCTATCACACTTGCCCAGGCCGGCGCGGCGTTCGCCTCTGCAGCACTCGTCGTCTCTGTGTAACGCGACCTCGCGAGCCGCTCGGCCACGCGGGACAACATCCGTTGTAACCTTGTGCCTCCGCCTTAGAGCGCGGCCCTGCTGCTCCCCTTGCCGGTGCGCCAAGACGCCCGTCGCTGAGCCGCTGGCCGCCTCTACTGCCTATCTCCACCGAGTCGTCGTTATACTGCCGATACTAGTACATGGAGGAAGAGTCGCTGGTTCCTGTGCTTTTTTCTCTGACTTTCGTTATGACTGCTGCGGTTTCCACGTTGATCAAAACAAAGTCACATCAACTCATCAGGATTGTGCCTATAGTCGGTTTATTTAACCGTGCCCGCGCCGACTTAACCGTCCGCGTCCACGGCCGACTTGTCTGTCCGCACAGCTTACAATACCGCGGCCGACTCACGTGTCCGCTCCATCTTCTAAATATTGCAGTTAACTCCGACATATATATATCAATAAATTAGAGCCAATGGAGATATGCGAGCCGCCCCCGCCGCGTTGAGCCGCCGGGGCTATATTGAGTCTCTGGTCTGCCTGAGCCACCTCTGTCGTGATAAACGGATCATCCGTCGTCCAAACAAATCAGGTGATATCCATTCAAGTCTATTTTATTAATATATATTGTTTTCATCAAAGAACAATTACTTGGTCTTATAATATTTTCGCAGGACCATTACAAAAAGATGTCACCTAAGGGGTGCGTGTCGTTTTACAACGCCATGGACGACTCGTCCATCTGCCCTCATGGCGGTTCACGCATTGGCACCGGTTTATAATGCAGAGCACAACTGGCTCGTCTGTGCCGGCTTACAAGGCCGCGACCGACTCATCTCTCCGAAGCCGCTTCTGATGCTGCAGTCGTTTTACTGTCTGCCCTGCGGTGTGGCCTATTGAAAGTGCCGGGTTGACTAAACAGAATTTACGCACAGATCATCTGTCATTCACAAACATCAGGTGATATCCATCTAAAGTTTATCTATTAAACACTTATTGTTTTTCATCAAAGAACAATTTTCTCTGCCCTGTAATATTTTTACACAGGACAATTTTTTATGCCTCGGATACGGAGTGCATGCACTAGCATTCGTCCATGCCATGCTGCTTGACAGACATGCGTACAAGCCACCGTTCCCACGGTCCAGCCTTCATTAACTCGTCAGGACCGTGCGAATTATCCAATAAAGCGCGCACAGGCCGCTGACCCCCGCAGTCCGGTCTACATCAACCTACGGCCGACTCACCCGTCCGTGCCGGCTTACAACGCCGTGACCGATTCATCTGTCTGCTTGTGTGGCCGACTCGCCCATAATTGATTTCAGCTTCACCGTGGTGATCATCAACTCTGCGGTGGATATTTTCTGGCCTAACATATCAGGTGAAATCCCTCCAGTATATTTTTATTATATGTTGCTTTTCTTTAAAAGAGCAATTACTCTGGCTGGCAAGTTCTCCAATGCAGGACAAGTTATATCACTGAGCTATTGACTGACTCATACCGGTTTATATCACGGTCAAATATGGAGAATCTCAAGACAACTCCTTGAGTCGTCTTGAGACTCGGGAGCTACAATGACATGACTCGGGAACTCCGGGTCATTGGAGGGAATAATAACCCGATTCTGGAGGCTACCGCCATATTGATGAAAATCTAAAAGCCGTCAGGAAATTGCCGGTTCAAAATAACTATTCCGGTTTAGAATCCGGCTCAAGAGACATCTTTCTCCCACAAAGCTTTGAAGCTCTCAAATCCGGTTGAAACATCCGGCTCAAGGTAAATTTGTTTCTTACAAAGCTTTGGAGCTATCAATATCCGGTTTAAGAATTTCCGGATTCAAAAAGATTTAAATCTCTCGCAAGTTCGAGTTCTTAGAAAAATTAAAGGTTGCCAAAAGAACTTGCTGCCATGATGCGCAGATCAAACTTGGATATCCTGCCTTACGGCTTATCTTATTATGATCACTTGGGGGCTTCCTGCTCATCGAGCATAGCTATCAATACCCTCTTGATCGGCGCAATGCCAAAATTTATATGATCACTTGGGGGCTTCCTGTTCAAACATAGGTCGTATTCGAACCAAAGAGAACATAGCTGTCGATACCCTTTTGATTGGCAAACTGCCGAACCTACTTGGGGGCTTCTTGATCGTATCCGAATCATAGCTCAACCCCTTTGGGAATCGACGTGGATCGTATTTGAATCAGCGTCGTTAAACAACTCTCAAGGTCATTTGGGGGCTTCCTGTTCAAACATAGGTCGTATTCGAACCAAAGAGAACATAGCTGTCGATACCCTCTTGATCGGCATCGCCAAAGCCACTGGGGGCTATATGATCGTATTCGAATCTTAGCTTAACCCCTTTGAAATGGTTTACTGATCGTATCCGAATCAGAAGCCTCAAAAAGTTTTATTCTGTCTCTGGTAAAGTTTATTGCAGCCACAATTACTTAACTTGAGACCTTTTTGGGATTATATCTCAAATATATATAAGTGTCTTATGTATAAACCGGCTTGACTTTTGACTATAAGTCGCCAGTTTATGACAATCATCATCTATGTGGAAGCATTGGCTTCTAAGGATTGGGTTATCACCCTTACTGCACAGGTTATGTAAGCCGGCAGTACAAATTCAATATCACAGTAGTTATGTGAGATATTATGACCCGCCCTGGTTTTGACGCTAAGTCGCCAGGGCATATGTTGTTTAAACTCTCTGCAGGATTTGCAGAAATATGACATGTAAATGATTAAGTTCAAGCTCATTACCAAAGTTGATGCTTCAAAATGATTATCCGTTCTGGATTTTTCTCAAAAGGCTATAAGCCGCCGGGTCATGAAAATTCCGGTTTACAATGAAGGCGTATTGAATCGCCATCGGCCAAGAGCCGCCGGGTATTTAAACTCCGGATTTACTTGTCAACAGATAAGGTATTTGAATTCTTTAAAATAGCCAACATGGCTGGATTTTCAATGATGATATTGAATGATTGAGGTTTTCATACCGGATTATATTATTCAAATTTTGAATAGCCAACATGGCTGGATTCTATTATGATTATCAATAACCAGTATTATGATTGAGGTTTTCAAAGTCGCTTTAGCGCCACAGCTATTATCTTTATCAATGGGCATGATTTATTTTACAATGGAGGAAATAGTCCCGAGTCGCTGTAGGCTTACGACCCGGCACTTGGGGGCTACATTATTCAAGTTGAGGTTACATCAAATATGCAAGTCTCATGTCGCTGCAAGCATGCACCATGACACTTGGGGGCTAATGCAAAGTCATTTTTATTGGCCTTATTGAAGACCCGACTCATCCCATTGTAATGAGCCGGCCCTTGGGGGCTACCAATTGCTCCTGTTAAAATTCAAGATACACAAGCCTTATTCCATTATATATTGAAGGATCCACTGCTCAGCTGGTAAAGCATAAAGCTCTTAACCTTGTGGACGTGGGTTCAAGCCCCAGGATGGGGGTTACATCATATGATATTATTTTCAATGAAAAGTCCCAGCTTAGTATTATCTTACTAAGCCGGCCCTTGGGGGCTACACGTTACTGCTCAAATTTACATCATCATATTTACAAAGTCCCTGCTCATTATTACATAATGACCCGACACTTGGGGGCTAATGCATATTGCTCTTTGCTTAAGACAATTCTAGGATGACCCGGCTACACTACTATGACTATAGCCGACTCATGGGGGCTACACAACTGGATTCATTTAAAGCCATGGTGATAAGTCCCGGCTTATTCATGCTGATTAAACCGGCCCTTGGGGGCTACAGGTATTATGGATATAAGGGAGAAATATCTTCAAATTTTCAGTTTGAGTAAATCAGATTGACCCGGTGTCTGCAAAAATCATAAACCGGCGTCGGCGACAATTATGACTCGGCATCATCTATTTATAACCCGGCAATTTTGGTAATCATAAACCGGCAAGTTTTATATCTCAAGTCGGCTGAATATAAGTTGAATATTTGAAGACCAATATTTTTGTCAAGTTAGAGCATTGAAGGCCAACTCAAATGGATGCTTTATTTACAATATTTCTTCTACAAGCAAATTGACTACGAAGTTGGTCCATTGACCCAGATTTTCCAGAAGGAGGAGATGACAAGGACTTAAGGATGATCAAGTGCCGGCTTATAAGAATATTTAACCCGGAGTACAACCTGTCAGTTTGTTCTTGTGTTTATGTTGCAGATCAGTTTAACATGGATAAATCCAAATTAAACTTGGGGGCTAATGTCGGGGATATACCCTGCGGTATGACCCGGCCAGATGTATAACCCGGCCGGACTTGGCGACTCACTAATGACCCGCCCTGACTGGACGACTCACTAAGTGACCCGCCCGAGCCTGGCGACTTATCGGTGACCTGGCAAGCGGATCAAAGGAGCGACAAGACCCGGGGGCCCAACAGGCTCAAGGCCCAGAAGGCCGGCTACGTTATGGTAGGCCGGCTTAAGAGGAAAGGCGTGAGAAATGTCTCCTTTACGAGGAAGCAAGAGCCGGACTTGTAACCAACTTGTAAGAGAAGATAGACTAATCCTAGTCCTTCTAGGACTCCACATGTAACCCGCCCCTCTAACTTATATAAGGAGGGGCAGGGCTCCCCAAAGAGGGAGAGGGAAGAAGAAACAATCTCTAGGGCTAGACACAAAGAGCCGGCTTACCGGCGACTCTCTCATGAGCATAATGAGACCTAACCACAAACAGCATGTAGGGCTATTACCGGATGATGTTTCCCGGGGACCGAAGCTGTCTAAATCCTTGTCTTGTGTGTTGCGTCTCTCGATTCCGACCAACCCCTTCAAGCTACCGCATAGATGCGTTGGCCTCGCGACTAAGTCCTGACACTAAGGACATCTGCCGTGACAATTCCACGACAGGTTCCGCTTGGATATAGGCTACGAAGTGGAGGCTCTAAATGCGCAATGATTACATTACATCAACCGCGACTGACAGGCGACTGATGGTGCAGTAATCCACGAAAACCCTAAGTCCGATGATTGTCTATTTGAGCTTTGTGAGGATCACTAGTACTCATCTTACTCAAGGCAATAGACTTATGAAGAATCTCATCTAGAATTTTCAAGAAATAATTTGGGAATCGTTCCTCAAGGAATCTCCATAAGGTGTAGACACAATCAAAATTAAGCAAGCTAGCAAGCAAGTTTCTAAGCAAACCTCTAGTGATTAAATTGATAGTTCTAAGACTACGGATCATGTCAATAGACTCATCAAGGGTAGGATGCAAAGGATCAACAATGCGAGCACAAGGAGTAGTAATGTATTTGGTCAAATGATATTCATTGAAGATCTCAAGCATCTCATTTTTTCACTCATGAAAATACTCTCCATCAAGAATAGGCACTCTACGTCTAAGACTCCCCAATATAGACTCATCCATCTTCCTCCAAAGGTGTTTAAACCAAAGCAATGGAAACCAATGCTCTGATACCAATTGAAAGGATCGAGAAGAGGTGTCTAGAGGGGGTGAATAGACTCTTAGCAAGAAAAGTTACAGTTTTTAATTTCTTTAAGTTGAAGTGGAGTTTTGGCACAAGTTTGAACATTCACAATACATATCAAGCAAGCATGACAAGAGTATATGAGCAGCGGAAAGTAAATCATGCCAGTTGCAAGAATGTAAAGGGATGGGATTGGAGTGTGCAAACATAATTGGAGACACATGGATTTTTGGCGTGGTTCCGATAGGTGGTGCTATCATACATCCACGTTGATGGAGACTTCAACCCAAGAAGGGTAACGGTTGCGCGAGTCCACGGAGGGCTCCACCCACGAAGGGTCCATGAAGAAGCAACCTTATCTATCCCACCATGGCCATCGCCCACGAAGGACTTGCCTCACTAGGGTAGATCTTCACGAAGTAGGCGATCTCCTTGCCCGTACAAACTCCTTGGTTCAACTCCACAATCTTGACAGAGGCTCCCAAGTGACACCTAACCAATTTAGGAGACACCACTCTCCAAGAGGTAACAAATGGTGTGTTGATGATGAACTCCTTGCTCTTGTGCTTCAAATGATAGTCTCCCCAACACTCAACTCTCTCTCATAGGATATGATTTGGTGGAAAGATGATTTGAGTGGAAAGCAACTTGGGGAAGGCTAGAGATCAAGATTTATGTGGTTGGAATGAAGTATCTTGACCTCAACACAAGTGTAGGTGGTTCTCTATCAGAAAATATATGTTGAAACTGTAGGGATGTTCTGATGGCTCTCTTCACGAATGAAGAGTGGGTGGAGGGGTATATATAGCCTCCACACAAAATCTAACCGTTACACACAAATCACCAAACTCGGTGTGACCAAATCATACAACTCGGTCAGACCGATTTAGTTCATAATGTGACCGTTAGGGTTTTTGGTGGGACCGACATGATTAACTCGGTGGGACCGATGTGCTAGGGTTAGGGTAAAGCCTCATCTCGGTTGGACCAATTACACAAATTCGGTGGGACCGATTTTGGTAATAAGCTAAACAGAGATTTGGCCAAGCAAACTCGGTGGGACCGATGTCATGTTTCGGTGAGACCAAAATTAATGCAATAGGCAACAGAGAGTTTGCAAGCCCATCTCGGTGAGACCAAGATCCCATCGATGAGACCAAAGTGATTAGGGTTTCTGGCAGTGGCTATGTCAAGAGAACTCGGTGGCGCCAGATAGAAAGTTTCGGTGGGGGCGAGTTTGACTTTTGGTTTGGGATAAATGTGAATATGAGAAAGTGGTTGAGGGCTTTGGAGCATATCACTAAGCACTTTGAGCAAGCAAGCCATTAAGCAACACCTCATCCCCTCTTAATAGTATTGGCTTTCCTATGGACTCAATGTGATCTTGGATCACTAAAATGAAAAATGTAGAGTCCTGAGCTTTGAGCTTGAGCCAATCATTTGTCTTCATCATCTTGAAGGGGTCCCACATCCTCTAGTCCATGCCACTCCACTGTTGGACTTATCTGAAATATGCTAGATGAAAGTATTAGTCCAACAAGAGATATGTTGACATTAATTACCAAAATCACCCGGGGACGATGGCCATGGTGGGATAGACAAGGTTGCTTCTTCGTGGACCCTCCGTGGGTGGAGCCCTCCATGGACTCGCGCAACCGTTACCCTTCTTGGGTTGAAGTCTCTATCAACGTGGATGTATGATAGCACCACCTATCGGAACCACGCCAAAAATCTCTGTGTCTCCAATTATGTTTGCACACTCCAATCCCGTCTCTTTACATTCTTGTAACTTGCATGATTTACTTTCCGCTGCTTATATACACTTGTCATGCTTGCTTGATATGTATTGTGAATGTTCAAACTTGTGCCAAAACTCCACTTCAACTTAAAGAAATTAAAAAATGTAGCTTTTCTTGCTAAGAGTCTATTCACCCCCCCCCCCCTCTAGATACCTCTTCTCGGTTCTTTCACAAGCTACAGATGAGAAAGCAATGAGGCGTGAGGTAGGGGATGCATGATGCAACACACGGGGAGGGAATAAAATTTTGACGGTCGTTCATTATGCGGGATAAGGATAAGAGTGATGATGGGCCCCACATGGATGCGTGGCAAGCTGTGGAAGTGGTGTGTGGGTACAGAGGTGACGCGTTGCACACAACCGAGACGGTCGATGCTCACATTTCTCAGTGACACTGAAAGTGATAGTGATTGACTAGAGGGGGGGTGAATAGGCGATTTTTATGGAAGTCTTTAAAACATGGAAGTTTCGAAGACAAACAATAGAAATAAACCTATTACCATGCAGCGGAAGGTAGACTACACTAAGCAAGCCATAGTCAAGTATTCAATGAAATGAAAGCACAAAGACTGATAGCAGCTAGGCAGTATAGATCAGGATGGAAGATAGTATGAAGCCAATCAGAACAAGCAGTCACACAGTGAAGACAAATAGATGATGCAAACAGGCAATGACTTCACAAGGACCAATCTGCAAATAAAGAGATGGGAAGGATAGAACCAGTGGCTCATTGAAGACAATGATTTGTTGGACCAGTTTCAGTTGTTGTGACAACTGTACGTCTGGTTAGGGAGGCTGAGATTCAACTCAGAAGACCGCGTCTTCACCTTATTCCCCTTGAGCTAAGGACACCCAATCCTCGCCCAATCACTTTGTAAGTCTTCAAGGCAGACTTCCAAACCTTCACAGACTTCGTTCACCGGCGATCCACAATGACTCTTGGATGCTCAGAACGCGACGCCTAACCGGCTGGAGGATTCATAGTCCTCAAGTGTAATAAGTCTTCAGATCACACAGACAGGAAGACTTAAGTGATGCCTAACACTCTTTGGCTCTGGGTGTTTAGGGCTTTATCCTCACAAGGAATTCTCTCTCAAAGGCTTCGAGGTGGGTTGCTCTCAAACGACAAAAGCCGTACACTAACTCTGAGTAGCCAACCACTTATGGTTGTAGGGGGTGGGCTATTTATAGCCACTAGGCAACCCGACCTGATTTGTCCGAAATGACCCTGGGTCACTAAGGAACTGACACGTGTTCCAACGGTCAGATTTCGAACACACACACATGACAACTTTACTTGGGCTACAAGCAAAGCTGACTTATCCAACTCTGAATAAGATTTGCTCTCGTAGTCTTCACTCGAAGACATAGGATTTTGGTTAAGCATCACTTCAGTCATTCTGACTGGTTCTCTTGGACCCCACTTAACAGTACGGTGGTTCCTATGACTCAACAAAGAAGAAAAAGAACGACGAAACAACTAAGTCTTCGCGCTCCATAGTCTTCACGCGATGTCTTCTCTTATCATAGTCTTCAATGTGAATGTCTTCACATACCACCTTTGACTTCAATGTCTTCATACATTTTTAGGGGTCATCTCTGGTAGGAAAACCGAATCAATTAGGGACTTCTACCTGTGTTATCCTGCAATTCTCACAAACACATTACTCCCTCAACCAGGTTTGTCATCAATACTCTAAAACCAACTAGGGGTGGCACTAGATGCACTTACAATCTCCCCCTTTTTGGTGATTGATGACAAACTGGTTGAAGTTTTCAACGGGAAATAAAATATGTGAAATTGTAAAGGATAGGGTATTGTCTTCATAAGTTGCAAAGGCTCCCCCTGAAGATGTGCATATAAGTACTTTGCTCTTGGAATGCAAATGCACATGGCAGGTTGTACTTGTGGAGATCCTCTTCAGCCTATGATGACAATTCGGCATGCATGATATGATGTAACGAAGATAATGACATGCATAATGGAAAATGGACATCTGCAAAATGACCTAAGTGCGGAATTTATCATCGCACATGCGGAATTTATCATCGCATCACAGAATAGCAAATAAGTAGCAGACGACCATCGAGTTTAAGTGTTACAGCTCAAAGAACCAAATGTATCAAAAAGCAAGAGTTGTAAACACTTGGCAAAAGTAGTAAAAGGTAAAGCAACCACCCATATGGACCCGCTTGAAGACTATCAACTCATATACTTCTCCCCCTTTTGTCAGTAAGGACCAAAAAGGTTCGAAGACATAGAGCGCCTACTCATTCCCATGAGGTGCAGGCGAGGCAGCAGGGTCGTCGTTGAGGTCCGGTGGTGCAGAAGAACTTGGTGCAGTGTCAACACGCGTTGAAGTTGGAGGAGGTGAAGTTGCATCATCTTGGTCATCAATGACTCTGGCATTCACTGTCGCAGCTGAGGACGAATAGTCAGAGTCTTCAAGTGAGGGAGTCCGACACAAGTGAGCATTCCTGGGAGGAGTTGAGTCAAACTTGAACCGTTTGGTGAAGCCATCGTCTTGCAGATCAGCTTCAGCACTAAGTAATGTCAAACTCTTCCATGACCTTCGACAGGTTTCGTGAGTGACAAAGGCATTCTTGGTGGCAAGATTGCGAATGCGGTTGACATCCACCAAGAGGCTTTGCATCTGACGCTTAAGCCAGTTGTGATGTTTGTCCTGTTTCTGGTGTAGCGCAACGAGAAGCTCTCGGTCATTTAGGACACGAGATCGCCTTCGAGGCCTTTGCGCAATGGTGCTACCGGTGGCGTCAGTTTGAGCACGAGGGGCACGTGTGTTGCCAGCAAGGGGATAAACACGAGAAACTGCTGGAACTCCTTCAATAGGCTGGGTGAAGTTTTGGTGATCAACATTGTGAAGATAAATGGGATCCTTAGCAGGCTCTGGGTAAATAGCTTCAACTGACAGATCAACCTCTGGCAAGAATATAAGATGATTGCACGCAGACGGTTGATAGTTGAAAGCAGAGTGACGCTTGATAAGACGCATGACCCATGGGGCATAGAATTTCAACCCAAAAATGTCGGAGCCAGATGCAGCCAACTGCCTGATGAAGAAGTCTTGAGCATTGAAGCTGATGCCATTGAAGATATAGAAAACCAAAGTCTTCATTGCTCCTTCAAGCTTCGCTGCAGATGAATGTCCTTTGACAGGCCATAGAGTCTTCCTGAAGATATGGTAAATGGTGCAGGGCAGGTACTCTAGGTCTTCAACAAAGAATTCAGACGGGTATTCAGCGTCATGAGGCAGAGGCTTCATCATGCTCAGCATTTGACTCATGTTGGGTTCTGGCTTCTGAAAAATGCTTTCCAAGGCATTCTGGTGTTGTTGACAACCTGGTTCATAGTATTCACCAGGAGTGGGCAGGCCTGTGAGCTCAATGATATCAAGAGCTTTGGCTTCATGATGGACATTGCCTGTCATCCACTCAAGGACCCAAGTCTTTGGATCCCTGTTGTAGCCTCGAATGTGAAGAGTTGCATAGAACTGTAGCAGAAGCTCTTCATTCCAATGTTCCTTATCTGTGACAAACTGCAGCAGTCCAGCATCTCTGAAGCAATCCAACGCTTCTTCAAGGCAGGGCAGGCCAGCTATAGCTTCAGGGTCGAGGCGCATATGTGGAAATATGCGCCCTTGATTGTATAGGACGCAGGAATAGTAGCTACGCTGCTGATAGCTCCAGAACCGATCTGATGAAATGCGAGGTTTGGTATAAGGGTTCTTGGCGCTGTTGAAGGTGTTATGTGCCATGAAGCCATTCACATTGAAGACCCCAGGTGAAGTTGCAATGCCTGGGAATCGTGAAAGTCTTGGCTTGGGCTTTTGGACTTAAGGTATGTGCTCGACATGATATTCAAATTGTGGACCCGCAGCAGGTGGAAGAACCAGAATGGGCCAGCGGACCATAACAGGCTAACCACGATCAAATGCCATCTCAATTGTATGAGGTCTTAGAGGGGGAACATGAGCATTGGCATTGTCGTTGACATGAGCTTCAGGGACCACATTGGCTTCAGGTGCTTGTACCTCAGGTGCTTCAGTATTGGCTTCAGGTGCTGCAGTGGTGTCAGGCGCTTGAACTTCTGGCACCGCAGTAGCTTCAGGCGCCGCATTAGCTTCAGCCATGACAACGTCATTGGCTTCAGCGGTGATATTGGTGGCCGCCTCAGGATTGTTAACCTCCACTTCAGAAGCTGGAGGGTCGGACATGTTCTCCTCGAGAACAACATCTTGGTGGGACGGGGGTGTAGCAACTCTGTATGCTTCAACTCTTGGTTCTTCTTCTTCATCGGCTGATGCAGCCGGAATATCTTCAGCCATTTTGGCTTCAGACTTAGATACGTGCATAGTGGGAGTGACTTGGGGCCTTGGTCCTTTGCGAAGCCTGCGTAATGCTGGCGACGCTTGCGGAGATGGAGTGTGCTGGGCCTCAAAGTCATCGTCATCTTGCACTGGTGAGGTAGCTTGCGGTTGGGGAGAACTTGGAGTGTCTTGTCGTTGTGGGTGATCAGCCCACGATGCATCCTGAGCAGTTAGCGTCAGAGGACGACCAATGCTGATGAGTTCGCTGTGCATGAGCACATGCGATGATACCAATTGGTGCTCGATCTGAGGAAGGACTTCATCATCTTCAACATTGTCGTGAGGACCAATGTCTTCAGCTGCGGTGGGGTCAACAGCTGGATTGTCTTCAGCGTCAGGAGCCTCTGGGGAAGCAGGCTCATAAACTATCACTTGGCATTCTTGATTTTCAGACGCAGGATGAGCCACTGAGATTGGCTCGACCTCAAGGGGCTCTGTGGGAGCAGCCCGATCTCTCTTCTTGGTTTTTTGTTTCTTAGTTGGAGGAGCATCATCAGTGGTGCCCTTGGTTTTGCGCTTTCTAGCTTCAGCTTCAGCTACCCTTATTTTCTTCAGTTCTGAAGCCACTGTGGGGACCTTAGGCTTCGAGCCTGTCATACTGATTGGGAAGACAATTGGATGTACTTCCTTCCTTGGTGCTCCGGGTTCTGCCACAGCTGGCTACTTCTTTTTCTTGGCCGCCATTCTGGGGTCGATTCCTGGTTGTCCCAAGGCCTTACGCTTTTCAGCTTCATTGTATCCTTGGACACATTTAGCAGCAAGATCCTTCATGCGCTCACGAGAACCTTTGGCTTCTTCGCGTTTGGTTCGGAATGCTTCCTTAAGCTCATGCATCATGGTCTGGAAGTTCTGAATGTCTTCAACATTGAGCTTGGCCATATGCTTCTTGAACTGAGCCTTTTCATAATCTATCTTATGCTTCAGCTCAACAATCTTTTGAGCTAGAGCCAGC
Source organism: Triticum urartu (assembly GCF_003073215.2). NCBI lineage: Eukaryota > Viridiplantae > Streptophyta > Magnoliopsida > Poales > Poaceae > Triticum > Triticum urartu. Next base: position 496,861,634 of record NC_053027.1, on the reverse strand, counting down.
TCAACAGCAATGGCTCCGTGGAAGGCGACGCTGAGGCCAACGGGAAGCTGAAGATCATCAAAACTAACATTTGGGTTGTCAAACCACCCATCAATGAATGTGTTGATGATTTCAACATCAAAGAGAGGAAGGTCATTGAACATTTCTGCCTCTTGCTTGCTCTTGATCAACTGCTCAAGAGCGTCATCGCCAAGATCGTCGTCTCTGGACAGATCAATGGCGTCATTCTCATTTCGCAGAATAGCAGCAGGGGTCAGTGATTGGCTGGTGGGTTGCATGGGCATCTTCACTTTGGAGGGCTTGGAGATGCGTGATCTTCAGACTGCACACTATGTGCAGGAGGTGCAGTGGCCAGGGGCTTCACCCGTGAGACCTTTGGTGCAGGGGCAGGCTTTGAAGCTTTAGGCTTCTTCAGCTTCTTTGGCTTCGGTGGTGCAGGCGCTTCGTCAGATTCAGCATCGTCTGCAGGTTGATCCACGACTCCCCCTTGAACCATAATATGAGTGATGAGACCTTCCAGGTTGTAGAAGGGCCCAACAAGATTGGGTTCAGCTTCGCGTGAGCCATCGGTACGAGGAGCAGAGGGACCTGGGTTGAAGTCTAATCCCCGTGACTTCTTGTTTTCTTTGGCCGAGTTCCTGGCAAACTGAAGGTTGCGCTTGAAAAGATTGTCGTCACGACACCATAGCAATGAAGATGGGTCTGCATCTGCAGGCTGTGGTCCACGGACCATGCAAGGATAGAAGCCTTGTTCAATGGCTTCAGCTATGGACCTGGGTTGAAGATTTTTGTATAGGATGTCTCCCCACGGTCGCTTGATGGCATTCTTCTCAGCATACTCCTGGGTCACGAACCTGTACTTGAACCATTGTTCTGCCCAATATCTTCGAATCCATTGGATTCGAGTTTTCCGCTGATTGTAGTCCTCCTACGGATCTGTCTTGTACAACTCATAGAGGTCAGGAGGCAGATCTCTTGAGGTGTTACCACGACGCTGTCTGCCACCCTTCCTTGCAGATTTTTCTGGTGCCATGAAGTTTAGACTGAAAGGCTTCAAAACTGTCAAAGTCTTCCGTCTACTGGTCAGACAAGAACTGGCTTCAAGGGAATTTATATGATATTGTAAGAATTCTGCAAATGAATGCAGACTATGAGAACCAAGGGATTCTCCCATGGACATGTACCTGTGACAGCATTAAGGTGCGAGGGAAGGGGAAGAGGTCATATGCATTCTCAGAAGATTTTGAAGATAAATCAGTTTAGAAGACATTGACCTCATAGTGCGAAGACATTCACTCATAGATAGAGAGTTGGTTCCACATTTGTACGAATCCACGAATAAGTACAAGTGAGGAATCTAACTACTTTGTGAAGCATAAGTGAACATACTAGGCATATTATGAGATGCAGTATGAAATAGATCCAACTTGTGTGAATAGAAATTGCTTGTGGTAGAAAAGGATGAATCTATCGGATCAAAGAGACTGTAAAAATGAGGTTTTATTTACCACACGAGGAACTGCTAGACAGAGTGGGAGAGGAGACCGAGCAGTTCGATCTTCCGTGCCCTAACTTGGCGACGGAGGACACCTACTGTGACGGCGGAGAAGACGATGTCCGTGGCCGGCGTGAAGACGGCGTTGGTGAGGTTGCGGCAGCTAAGCGCTTCATCGCCGACGTCGTCGAGGGCTAGCGGTGGCGCTAGGGTTTGTGCGGGAGTGGGAGAAAGGAAATGACTGTGGTGAGGCGTGTATTTATAGGGACAGGGACGACACAGTGTTATTACACAGGTGTCCCTGACGGTTCACATCTGAAGGACACGTGGCTATCATGCAACACATCGGAGGTTGTTCCACGTTCCCATGCACGCCTGGATTGTCGGATGGTCGTTCCCACTTCTCCGGGTTTCAGGTGGAAGGATTTAGCATTGAAAACGGATTAATGTTTGTCTCTGTGTCTTCTGCTGACAAGGATGCAGAGAAGACATTTTGACAGTGTCAATAGAATGCATATGATTTGGACAGATAGGCTTAGGAAAGAAGCATAGAGGGGTTAGGGTCCGATCACATTCACTTAGTTCAAAAGATTCAGCAAGAAGCCATAGCTATAAATGAATGATGTAGAGGACAGAAACCAAATTAGTATGTTGAAGATAAACATGAGGTCATGTTAACATTGAAGACAAACAGAAAGCGAAGACTTTGCAGATGTAATGCCATGTGAGAAACACTTCTTAGGGAAGAATTTTGTGGTGGTGTTACCCACCGTATAGGAAGTATTAGACCCAGACACGGCGTACAACTTTCGTGGCGCTCTGAAGTCAAATTCCACGTTAATGTATTCACACTCAGAATGTAAGTCTTCATTGATTGAAGACATACGTTACTTCGTGTGTTGCACATCTAAGTTATCAACATGCACAAGTGTTAGGAAGTGTGCCTGATCACAGGACATTTGAGGATTCCAAGATATTTAGCTCACACCGTAACTTGCAAAACCTCTTCTCATCCAAGGGCTTTGTGAAGATATCTGTCAATTGCTCTTCAGTGTTGACATGTATGATATCAATATCTTCCTTCATAACATGATCTCTGAGAAAGTGATGATGAATTTCAATGTGCTTTGTCTTCGAGTGCTGAACTGGGTTGTTGGCAATCTTGATGGCGCTTTCATTGTCGCAGTAGAGTGGCACTTGCTTCAGATGAATGCCATAGTCTTTGAGTGTTTGCTTCATCCATAGAAGCTGAGCGCAGCAAGATCCAGCAGCAATGTATTCAGATTCAGCAGTGGAGAGAGATACACAGTTCTGCTTCTTTGAAGACCAACATACAAGTGATCGTCCCAGAAAATGACATGTGTCTGATGTAGACTTGCGATCCACCTTGTCACCAGCATAATCAGCATCCGAGAATCCAACTAGATCAAACTCTGAGCCCTTTGGATACCATAATCCTAGTGTTGGGGTGTGAGCCAAATATCTAATAATTCGCTTCACAGCTAAGTGATGCGATTCCTTTGGTGCCGCTTGGAACCGGGCACACATGCAAACACTAAGCATGATATCTGGCCTAGATGCACATAAATAAAGCAAAGAACCAATCATGGAGCGGTATACCTTTTGATCGAACTCTTTACCATTGTCGTCGGGACCCAGATGGTGTTTGGCTGGCATTGGCGTCGTGTAGCCTTTGCAGTCTTGCATTCCGAATTTCTTCAGGAAATCTTTGAGGTATTTCTCTTGAGATATGAAGATGTCGTTGCGTTGCTGATGTATTTGAAGACCAAGGAAGAACTTCAGCTCACCCGTCATGGACATCTGATATTGCTCTTGCATCATATATCCAAACTCTTCACTGTATTTCTGGTTAGTGCAGCCGAAGATAATGTCATCCACATATATTTGGCACACAAACAGTTCACCATCATATGTCTTCGTGAAGAGAGTGGGGTCCAGGGAACCAGGTTTGAAGCCTTTGCTCTTCAGGAAGTCTTTGAGTGTGTCATACCAAGCTCGAGGGACTTGTTTAAGGCCATACAGTGCCTTGTTGAGTTTGTAGACCATGTCAGGATGTTTTGGATCTTCAAACCCAGGCGGTTGTGCAACATACACTTCTTCTTTAATCTTGCCATTGAGAAAAGCGCTCTTCACATCCATTTGATACAGAAGAATGTTATGATGATTTGCATAGGCTAGCAGTATGTGTATAGCTTCAAGCCTGGCCACAAGAGAAAATGTTTCATCGAAGTCAATTCCTTCAACTTGAGTGTATCCTTGAGCAACGAGACGAGCTTTGTTTCTGACAACTTGACCATGTTCATCTTGCTTGTTGCGATATATCCATTTAGTGCCTATTATATTGTGCTTATGAGGATCAGGACGCTTAACCAGTTCCCATAGATTATTCAACTCAAACTGTTGAAGCTCTTCTTGCATAGCTTGAATCCATTCAGGTTCCATGAAGGCTTCATCAACTTTCTTGGGTTCAAACATTGAGACGAATGCGAAGTGCCCACAGAAATTTGCTAGCTGTGTTGCCCTTGAATGAGTGAGTGGAACTGGTGCATTGATGCTATCAATTATTCTCTTAATATGTACTTCATTTGCAACACGAGGATGAACAGGACGAAGATTTTGCTCTTGCTGATCATTGTCATTGTTAGAAGGATTGTCGTCAGGCTGAGCATTGTCTTCAGGTTGATCTGGTGCAGAGATGATGAGTTCCTCTTCAGGCTGAGCTTCAGACGGTATGATTTCTCCAGTTCCCATGAGTTTGATGGTTTCACTGGATAGAGCTTCATCTAGCACATTTGGCAGGTGCTCTCTTTGCGAGCCATTAGTCTCATCGAACCGCAGATCCACAGTTTCAACCACTTTATAGTGAAAGAGGTTGAAGACTCTGTAGGAGTGTGAATCCTTTCCATATCCAAGCATAAAACCTTCATGTGCCTTCGGTGCAAATTTTGAAGTGTGATGTGGATCCTTGATCCAGCACCTGACACCAAATACTCTGAAGTAACTGACATTTGGCTTCTTGCCAGTAAGGAGCTCATAGGATGTCTTGTTCAGAAGCTTGTGAAGATAAACATGGTTGATGATATGGCATGCAGTATCAATGGCTTCAGGCCAGAACTTTTTTGGAGTCTTGTATTCATCGAGCATCGTCCGGGCCATCTCAATAAGTGTTATGTTCTTGCGTTCCACGACGCCATTCTGCTGCGGCGTGTACAGAGCTGAGAATTCATGAGTGATGCCCAAAGTATCAAGATAAGTGTTAAGGCCAGTGTTCTTGAATTCAGTGCCATTGTCACTTCTGATGTGCTTGGTCTTGATGCCATAGTTGTTCATGGCTCAATTGGCGAAGCATCTGAAGACATCCTGCACTTCAGTCTTGTAGAGGATTATATGCACCCAAGTATATCTTGAATAATCATCAACAATGACAAAGCCATAGAGACAAGCAGTAGTAGTAAGAGTTGAGTAATGAGTGGGACCGAAGAGGTCCATGTGAAGCAGTTCGAAGGGTTGAGTCGTTGTCATGATTGTTTTCGAGGGATGCTTGGCCCTTGTCATCTTTCCTGCTTCACAGGCACCGCATAAGTGATCCTTCTCGAACTTGATGCCCTCGATGCCTATGACATGCTTCTTCTTTGCAAGAGTGTGCAAGTTCCTCATGCCAGCATGCCCTAGCCTCCGATGCCAGAGCCAGCATTCTGAAGTTTTTGCTAGAAGACATACGGCAAGCTGTGGTCCTGCTGAGAAATCTACCACGTACAAATCATCTTTCCGATACCCTTCAAAGACTAGAGACTTGTCAGATTCCATTAGAACAAGGCAACGATATTTTCCAAATATCACAATCATGTTTAAATCTCAAAGCATTGAGACAGAAATTAAGTTGAAACCAAGGGATTCAACAAGCATTACTTTATCCATGTGTTGATCCCTCGAGATTGCAACTCTACCTAGACCCAATACCTTGCTTTTACCAGTATCAGCAAATGTGATGTGACTCTTGTTAGATGGACGTAAAGTTGAGTCCATGAGAAGACTTCGCTTGCCAGTCATATGATTAGTAGACCCACTATCAATAATCCATTCTGAAGCAGCTGGTGTCATACCCTACAGTGCAGTTAGGGGGATAGGCTTCACGAAGAGAATTGTGAAGCATAAACATTTGACGAGCAAGTGGATTATGAAAGCTTAGATCGAGGTTAGGACTGATAGGGCAAGTAGCAAGCGACTCAGGAACAAAGTACATAATAAGACCATTTGGGCATTTGATCTTGCGCCCTACAAGATGTTTAAGGTCCCCAGCAATAGCTTCAGGCGAATTTTATTTTCGGCTGGAGACCTTTCCCTGCAAAAGAGAGTTAAGCTTTCTTAGCCACCCACATCTTCAAGGTTGGCTTCGAAGCAGTGAGTCTAAGTGCAGCATCTGAGAACTTTGGCTTTGGAGCCCTAGCAAAAAGTCTTGCGGGTGGACAATAGTACTCATAAGAATAAGCAGAGTAGTTCTTGGTCTTATGAACATGGCGGTTTGATGAAACGCGCTCATATTCATAGGCCTGAGTATGGTTTCCCTACAAAACATTTGCATTAGTGCGACTCAGGTGAGTCCTTTGGCTGTATGAAGCCTTTGGACCATATGAAGCCTGTGGTCTAGGGTTTGTCCTCTTCACTCGTGGTGTCATGACGACATTCACAGGAAGATTCTCCAACAACCTTTTCGGCACCCAGACTTTCTTCATAGGTGGCCCATTCCTACAGTTAGTACCAATATACCTGGCAAACACTTCACCATTCTGATTCTTAAACAGTTTATAGTTTGCATCAAAAGATTCATCAATAACAATGGGATTAGCACAAGTGAAGCCAGACAGGGTGGATGGATCCACTGAAGGTTCCTTTGCAGCAACCCATGTGGTTTTGGGGTACTGCTCAGGTTTCCAGTAAGAGCCATCAGTATTTATTTTCCTTTCGAACCCAAGACCCTCTTTCCTAGGGTTTCGGTTCAGGATCTGCCTTTTGAGGACATCACATAGTGTCTGATGCCCTTTGAGACTTTTATACATCCCTGTTTCAAGCAATGTCTTCAACCTAGCATTTTCATCAGCAATAGCAGTGGTATCCACAGCAGAGGGGTTAGTTACCACATCAACAGTTGAAGATATTGCAATAGTAGGTGCAGTAGAACATCCAGCAATAGAAGTAGCGTTCTCACGCTCAATGCATTTAATACATGGTGGTTCAAATCCTCCCTGAGCGAAACTGATCTGTTTGGCGCGAAGTGACTCGTTTTCCTTTTGAAGATCTTCATGAGCCGCTCTCAATTTCTCAAGATCTTGCTTCCTTTGAAGATAATCATAGGAAAGCTTTTTATGAGTTGTTGAGAGTGTTTCATGACGACTTTCAAGTTCCTCATACTTAACATGAAGATTTTTTATGTCTTCAATTAAGGACTGAGATCGAGTCATTTCAGCGTCTAACAGGTCATCGCTTTTGTCTAATAGTTTTTGAATATGTTCCATAGTTTTGTGTTGTTCAGTTGCAATTTTAGCAAGTGTTTTGTAGTTGGGTTTGGAACCACAATCAGAGTTATCTTCACTGGATGTTTGATAGCGAGTAGTGCGTGTGTTTACCTTGGCACCACGTGCCATGAAGCAGTAGGTGGGAGCGGAGTAGTCCTTGTCATTTGCATCGGCGTCGGTGATGAAGCCATTGTCTTCAGTGTTGAAGATGGACTTGGCAACGTATGCTGTAGCCAGACTTGCAACGCCAGAATCGGACTCCTCCTCAGACTCCACCTCCGCCTCCTCAGAAGCGGACTCCTCCTCTGAATCCATTTGCTTGCCAATGAACGCACGAGCCTTGCCAGATGAGCTCTTCTTGTGAGATGAAGACTTTGAGGAAGACTTGAAAGAAGATTTTGAATATTTCTTCTTCTTCTTGTCGTCAGAATCATACTCCTTGCTCTTCTTCTTCTTGTTGTTCTCATTTTCCCACTGTGGACACTCAGAGATGTAGTGGCCAGGTTTCTTGCACTTGTGACATGTTCTCTTCTTGTAGTCATGAGCAGAAACTTCATCATTCCTTGAGCTTGATCGTGAAGACTTTCTGAAGCCTTTCTTCTTGGTGAATTTTTGGAACTTCTTCACAAGCATAGCAAGCTCTTTTCCAATGTCTTCAGGATCATCAGAACTGCTGGCAGATTCTTCTTCAGATGAAGAGACAACTTTTGCCTTCAGGGCACGAGTTCGCCCATAGTTGGGACCGTAGATGTCTCTTTTCTCAGAAAGCTGAAACTCATGTGTGTTGAGCCTCTCAAGTATGTCAGACGGATCGAGAGTCTTGAAATCAGGACGTTCTTGAATCATCAGGGCTAGGGTGTCAAACGAGTTGTCAAGTGATCTCAGGAGTGTCTTGACGACTTCATGCTTGGTGATCTCAGTAGCGCCAAGGGCTTGAAGTTCATTTGTGATGTCAGTGAGTCGATCAAACGTGAGCTGAACATTCTCATTGCCGTTTCTCTTGAAGCGGTTGAAGAGGTTGCGAAGGACACTGATTCTTTGATCTCTCTGGGTTGAGACGCCTTTGTTGACCTTGGAGAGCCAGTTCCAGACTAGTTTAGATGTTTCTAAAGCACTCACACGGCCATACTGTCCTTTGGTCAGATGACCATAAATAATATTCTTGGCAATGGAGTCCAGTTGAACAAATTTCTTGACATCAGCAGCGGTGACACCTTCACCCGCCTTGGGAACGCCATTCTTGACGACATACCATAGGTCGACATCAATGGCTTCAAT